>NC_056733.1:1223472017-1223772017 GCF_019279795.1 Protopterus annectens
TATGAATGAGAGAGAGGATAGAGGAATGGTGAGGATGCAGGGTGTAGAGATGGTGAAGGTGGATGAGTTTAAATACTTGGGATCAATAGTTCAGAGTAATGGTGAGTGCGGAAGAGAGGTGAAGAAGACAGTATAGGCAGGATGGAGTGGGTGGAGAAGAGTGTCAGGAGTGATTTGTGATAGACGAGTACCAGTAAGAGTGAAAGGGAAGGTCTACAAGAGGGTAGTGAGACCAGCTATGTTATATGGGTTGGTGACAGTGGCATTGACAAAAAGGCAACAGGAGTTAGAGCTGGATGTGGCAGAGTTAAAGATGTTAAGATTTGCACTGAGTATGACGAGGGTGGACAGATTAGGAATAAGTATATTAAAGGGTCAGCCCAGGTTGGAAGGTTTGGAGACAAAGCCAGAGAGGCAAGATTATGCTGGTTTGGACATGTGCTGAGGAAGGATGCTGAGTATATTGGGGAAAAGATGTAAAGGATGAAGCTACCAGGTAACAGGAAAAGAGGAAGGCCTAAGATAAGGTTTATGGATGTGGTGAGAGATGACATGCAGGTGGTTGGTGTGACACAACAAAATGCAGAGGACAGGACAAAATGGAAACAGATGATCCGCTGTGGTGACCCCTAATGTGAACAGCCGAAAGAAGATGATGATCATCACATCTAGCCAACCAGATATTATACATGTGCGCAAACATTTATGCATCCATTATATTCCACTTACCTTTTCAACACTGTTATAAAAGCATATATCAAGCCATTTGCATATTCATCTTATCAATATTCCAATTATCTCCCGTTTCTATCCACAGTTTTTAGTCCTTCACAGTAGACACACTAGAAAAACATGTTCAACTATGCCCTTCTTGCTAAACACATAACATGACCTTTCAGAAGACTGCTACTACTTCATGAATGCCTTTACTGGAAGATTTTATTTTTAATTATCACTCTCTACCAACAATTTTCACAGTCCTCATAGTGCCTCTTTTTCCCTTGAAATAATAACTTTTATAATTTTGTTTTCTATTCACTGCCAAAGGCACGTTCTCTAATATTTCCATAAAGTGTTCATGCCATCTTTTCCTTTTTTTCCTTTTTGTTTCATGGGCTTCCCATTATTTGATTATATTTTATTTGTATATTCAATAGCTGCTTCTTTATTCTTCCTGCCTCTCTTATACTTCCTGGAATGTATTGACTTGAAATTGTGTTCATGATTTTCACTAAATATTTTAGTCATTACATCTTCATTATTTTGAATAACATTCAGAACTCAAAATAAATGCAATGAGCTTAAAATATTACTGGATTTATTAAACCATTCCCCATACAGCTTTTGTATTACATATGATACATCTTTTTATTGGATTTAATCTAGAACCCCAAACTGCATGAAAACAACTTTTAATAGAACATTTTCAAAAAGCCTTCCTCGAAACTTAAGTACTTTACCATAATAGGCTATCTGTTCTAATATTAGTAAATATGTTATGTAAACTTTTTTTGAAAAGATAAGTCATATGATTTCCATGCAATGGTTACATTTTTAACCTATTGTATTAAATCATTCCATTGTTTTAGAATAGCCTATCTCCAAATTTAATTTCTAACACTTCAGTATCAGGTCTAATAAAATATATATCACCATTGTCTTTATATTTCTAAATACTTTAAGTTTTTCCGACTTAAATTTAATCAAACTATCTTCAGAAGAAAACACAAATTCTCATGGCAGCACTTACATGTACCTTGATTTTAACTGTTTATAACAGCATCATGTACAAAATATGTAATTATACATAATTTCACTGTTCATGTCAATCAAATGCGTCTACTGATTACTTCATTATAGTTTTTCTATAACAGCATTTATTACCAAACTAAAAGGTATTGTACTCAACACAACCCTGGCATAACTCCCTTTTAACATGAATTCCTTTCCTAAATCAACCATTCACTAATATATTTGAAGTCACATTTTCAAAAATAACTTTAACAATAATAATTTTATACAGAATATCATACTATTTTAAAATATTCCATAAAGGATTCTGACATATATTATAAAATGCTTTGTTTTATGTCACATAAAATCAATTTACATTCAGGCTGGTTTTGTATAATTTCATCTATCACTTCCTTAACCATATCCAAGATCCAAGATAATATCATTTCCTTTCATTCTATACACTCTATCACTGATTACTGCTTTTATGACATTATCAAGCCTTATTTGAAAAATCAGCATGACTGTTTTATAATCCACATTACATACGGATATGGAACTCCAATTACCTAATCATTTCTTATCATTTTTCTTTCAAACAAGTCTAAGAATATGTCTACACATTTATTTTAATCTTTTGCATTTTTTACACACTCTTACATCAGCTTACAGAACATTTCAGTTCTTTCTTGCTCTCTTTTTATATAAAATGTATAATCAATGCTGTCTTCCCCTGGTTTGGACTGCTGTTGTAGTCAATTCTCTGCTTAGTATATCCACTGTTTGTTTAAAAATGTTGTAAACCCCCATTTTATATCATGTATAATCTGTGTCTGTGCACACATAGCTTCAAAAAATGTATGACTTTATTTTTATCTTCTTCTTGCTTATCAGTTATCACACATTTTTTGCTCTGGATCAACATTAAAACACTTTCCTTATACTTTCACACCTTTTTTTGTTCTGGACCAACATTAAAATTAGCATGCTGGTTAAAGTGTTTACCTTACAGACACAAGGTGCAGGATTTTGTTCTCAAATGGAGTAATTGGCTAGACTTAAAATAGCCCACAAGGGAAGTAAGCCTCGTACTAATATATGAACCTATTGGCTCATTTATTCAGAGTTTCCTTGTGCCTAGCTTGGACAGCTGTGACTACAAGACTTGGATTGCTTCAAAAAACATCTGGACGTACAAAGCTGATTGGGTCTATATTGGAACATTGAATGTTTAACAGTTCGAATCACTAAAGGTCTACCCTTAGTGATCGAACTGTTAAAACATTGAATGTCCCAAAAAAAATTAAAACAAAAAAAAAAACCTAAATGGTGCAGACAGGGGGCAAGCACCCCTGCACCCTCCACACCCCCGTTACTTAAATATACCAACTCCAAGGCCACCCCACATTGAAGTAAATGGAAATCTCCCCTTATGGAGATTTCCGTTTACTTCTTCAACGTCCTGCAGTTTTGCTATTCTCGTGCCGACAATATCAGATTTGACATTGTCGGCTTTCGAGAATTCAGTATAGACTTAGCTGATAGAAGTATTTTTTTTTTTTTGCATTTGCTCTAACTATTTCAGTGATATTTATCACTTCTGTGCTGCATTCATTGATTTTGATTTTGTTTAATTTATCACAGTTTTTCAGCCCGCACTTGTTAAAAAAACTCCATATGTTTGTTACTGTACTGCTCTTAGGTTGTTTTAACAGTATTCAGATATTTCCTAACCTCCTCTGATACCACAAAAGCTATTCTGAGTTTGCCAACATTATCCTGAGTCTGTCAAAATATTTCTAAGTTTTGCAAAGTTTTTGTGTGCTGTGAACATTTATCAGGGTTAGTGAACTTATTTTCAAGGATTCATGATATTGCAGGCATTCTAACTTTGGTTGTAAAGCATTTGCTACTGCACTTGACCTCAAATCCAGTTTGTTTTACATTAAAAAAGCTCTTTTATACTCTGGTTGGAGCAGAGAGTTAAATTCAACCCATGTAAGGTGGGAGCTACTGGTTGATAGCTTATTGTGTTTTTATCTGATTGGCCTGAGGGTTTAACTTTATGGAAGTCTTTCATTCTGCTGGCATAAAAGCCTTGTGTGTGCACAATGCACAAACACAGTTCCCCATGCTTGCATATAATCAAATGACTCCAGTTTAAAATCCTCTATAGGAAATGCTCTCAATAATCTCCCACTGTTCATAGTTGCTTAAAAAGGTGCCAGTTTGTGCAATGGGTGGTACAACTGCTGATCATCTCATAGTATACTACTAAATACTCTCACTTTGACCTTTAAGTGACTCTCCCCTACTCTTTTCCCATCTAGAAATTGTGTTTCCTTGCCTTACATGTCATAGGCTAGATTCAGACCTGCTGAATTAGGCTGTTTGGTATCACTGTGCTCTTAAAACAGCCTTCTTACATTAAGAGGGCCTCTTGCATAGTTGTGGCAGACGTGTGTAGCACAGGACCCACCTGAGTTGGGAATTGCTGAAGAAAGGCTCAGTTAAGGCTTTCCTATTGGTAGTTGTGTTAAAACTGGTTAAGTTTACCTGCATATAAGCCTCACATTTTTGTGGGGTTTGCCCTCAATTTACCAGAGCTGATCTATTTTTGGCAACTTTAGCCAAAGTTTTGGAGTGCTTCTCCAAGGAAGTGCAAGGCATCCACTGAAAAAAATGAAAAATAAGTATATTTTAAGCCAGCACTGCACTTTGTTAACTGTATTTAATACAATTACTGCTTCATTTTTGCTGTTTCTGACTGCTTTTTACTCTGCACTTTGAAACTGTCTTTTATTGCCTTATATACCACAGGCTGAATTTAGACGTTTTGGTATCACTGTGCTCTTAAACCAGCCATCTTACATTAAGAGGGTCTCCCTGCACCCTTGTGGAAAAAGTGTATAGCTCAGAACCAATCTGAGTTGGGGATTGCTAGAGGAAGGCTCAGCTTGGGACTTTCCCATTGGTAGTTGTGTTACAAACTGTTTAAATTTGCCTGTATATAAGCCTTGCATTCGTTCTCACACTTATCCAGAACCTATTATACACCCTCTGTCTTTACTACTACAAGTTGAACTAGTCCACTAGTTAAGCCATAATCCTTGGTCCAGTTAGCTCACTTCTTTCCCAAGTACCACATTCATTAAACTCCACTTCCTTCCCAAATACCACATTCAGAAAAATCCTGCTGCAGTGGATGGACCATTTCCCATCATTTCGCCTGCCAGCTTGAATGATATAGGCATCTTGAGGTAATGTAGCAATTGCTTAATGTATACTGACAACCATTTACTCCTAAAGCAAGCTAACGGCCTATGTGAGAGATGCAAATACATTCTGGAACTGGAGTCAATTCTCTCACATAAAAATAAACTAGACCTCAAACAGGTTGTGAGCACACATGCTTCACCTCTCACACAAAATAAGGTTATGACACATAAACCCGCATACACAACTGTAATCACTAAAAGCCTACCAAAAGAACAGAGACCTCCCAAATGCACACCACCCACACTCATCACTAAACAAAAAGAAACCATTACACATATCAGCACACACATCCGTTTCTCAACAAATAAGCCCCTAAGGCAAAACACATCAAATGTCTTGGTCATAGGCAATTCCATAGTGAGACACACAGATGTCCCCTTCACCAGACTGGACAAGGAGAAGGTCATGGTCAGCTCCCTATCAAGTGCCAGGATAAACAAATCAGACATGCACTCATCACACTCAACAACACGTACTGATATAACTCTGTTATAGTCCACGTTGTTGTGAATGACTCAAGTTATACCCCTCTGAACTATATGAAGAGAGACATGCTGGAACTCTATAATTATGTGTCCCAGAAAGGTATGCCCCTAGCCCTAAGCAGTATCCTACCCTCACCCAGGATGATGCCACAAGATAAACAAAAAATGATTGATTTCAGCAAATGGCTCAGCTTTTGGTGTCAGTCCAGGAGGATCCAGTGTCTGCCAGCCTGGGAGGATATGGCAAACAGACCTCATTGTTTTGCTAGAGATGGTCTGCACCTGTCCCCCCCCCCCCAGGCATTCAGATACTGGCAAAGGCCTCCCCCATAGTGCTTTTTTTAGGCAATGTCAAAACAACAAATTTTCCAACTTAGCAAAATCTAATCAAGACAAACCCAGGGTCATGCTGCTTAATGCTAGGAGTTTAAACACTGCCTTCCACACATTCAGACCTGAAAATGAGCATGAAGGAACCAGAAATGACGGTGTATCCATCTTCATTAGATCCAAATACACTTCAAGATGGGTCAAATGGTGTGACTCTCTCAAAATACTCCATGTCCAATTAACTATTGGGAAAGTACCATACCACATCATTTCCAGCTATAGATCCCCCAATCAGGCACCAGGATAAGCACCCTCCTACCATGATTTACTGGAATCCCTTGACATACAGCCTAACACCTTAGTCATTGGAGATTTCAACTATCCTTTTATAGACTGGGGACATACATGAGCAAAAACATTCTTGATCAGAAGTTCCTGGACTTTGTTAATACAAACGCTGTGGAACAGATAATCAGCACCCCCACAAGAGGCTCTAAGGTTCTGGACATAGTACTCACCAATATACTTCGCCATGGGTGATGCCATCCCTCATAAGGTCAGACCACAAGTCACTCTTGCTTGAAGTAATTACTGGAACTGACACCCTCACAGGAATAAAAATTATAAAAAATTTTACCAAAGCTAACTACAGCCTACTAAGTGATGGTATAAAAAGCTTCCTACCACCCACAATGGCAGACATCAATGATCACTATGCAGACGTGTACACAAATTCCTTGTACGAAAACTTAAGTGACTGCATAAATGCTTCTGTACCTAACCAGATAAAAAACAGGTCTTCTCATAAAAATAAACCAGCATGCTGGACATCAAGCATAAACAGATATATAACAACAGGAAGAAACTGTTGTCCAAAAACAAGAGGGATATCAGTCTGCAGAGGAAGAGTTCTCTTCTAAGCCTAAATATGAAAATCAGAAATTTTGTACAGTTTTCTAAAGTAAATTGCAAAATTAAAATCACATTCCTAGCCAAGGATAATCATAAGGTATTCTTTAACTACATCCAAAGTCTAATAGGGAATGCACAGCTATGTGCCAAACTGGATTACACCAGAAGATATTGCCAATCTGCTAGCTAACAGATTTAGGATCATAGAAAGTTAGGCTATTGACCCTGAGGCCCTTATAAGCCTAGCCAAGAATTTAGTCCATGTTCTGACAAGTCAATCCCCAATGCACCTGTCCAGCAGGGACACAGGTGTAATCCGAGGGGTGTATTTTTCTGTTCCCCATCCAGTTATCAAGGTTGCACTTAAAAAGGGTTAATGAGGTAATCCACTTGTTGTGTAGAGGGAGTCTATTCCAGAGGTCTCTGGTACACAAATCTGTCCCGCCAACAAGTCATATTGATATCACAGACCAGTTTGAGGTCATGCATGGAGGTTACTCGAGTGGAGCTTGACTTGCAGATATGCAGCAGTCCCATCAAGGGGGGGGTCTGAGATTGCTTCATATGCCAGACTGAGGTCACTTTTAAGGAGTCTGTATAAGACTGAGTAGAGGGTCATGGCTTTTAGCTTATCTGTGTAGGGTAGATGTTTGAGGCCCTGGATTGTCCTGGTGGGGAACCTCTGTGGTCTCTCCAGCTGCTGCATGTGCTTTGTGAGGTACATGCCGAAAGGGGCAAGTTGGCTCACTGACAGAACACACTATGTCAAAACTGATGACTCCACCTCTACCAGTAGACCTGTCTTCAGTGAAGTACCAGGGAGGTCTGTACAGGGGGGGCTTACTATTTGACATCTGTTTTTCAGAAGTCCAGGCCAATAATGGGTCTTATAAGGGAATAATACAGGGATGTTATGACCTCCTTGTCCCTGGATCAGATACCTTTATTAATGAGGTGGGCCATGTAGAAAGCTTTCTGTACAAAGGAGGCAATATGATGGTCAAATGTCAGATTGCTATCAACCTGGGTTGCCAAGTCTCTCACAACTGATTGTGTGCTTAAGTATTTGTTATTAATGTGATAATTTGTTGGGACATCACTCTCCTCAAACTTCACTCCCTCACCTACCCACCATATTCCAAAGCATACCTGACACCAGCCCTCATCCTAGTATCTCTACAGAACAGGTCATCTCTGCGCTTGCCAGGGCCAAAAACATGGCCTCATTTGGTCAGATAATATCCCAGGTTGTTTACTAAACAATCTCAAAAAAGACATAGCAGACCCACTTGGCATTGTCTTTAATCATAGCTTAAGAACTGGGTATTTCCCTGCTGAATGGATAACAGCAACAGTAATCCCCCAAAGGAGGGCCAGCAACTGACCCTGGGAACTACAGACCCATACGTCTAACCAGCCTCATCTGCAAGGCAATGGAAAGAATTATCACGGGCCTTATCAACAAGGACATAGGTGACCTCCAAACACTGGATCCAACACAGTTTGGTTTCATTAAGGGTAGATCATGCTTATTAAACCTGGAGAAAGTTAAGACAGTGCACACAGCCTATCTCAACCTTGCCAAGGCTTTCAACACAATTCCCCACTCTGGCATCATTGAGAAACTCTCCCAGCTAGGAATTAACTCTTACATTACTAGATGGGTAGCAAGTTGGCTCACT
This sequence comes from Protopterus annectens, assembly GCF_019279795.1. Classification (NCBI taxonomy): domain Eukaryota; kingdom Metazoa; phylum Chordata; order Ceratodontiformes; family Protopteridae; genus Protopterus; species Protopterus annectens. The sequence continues at coordinate 1,223,480,440 of NC_056733.1, forward strand.
GACAGAACACACTATGTCAAAACTGATGACTCCACCTCTACCAGTAGACCTGTCTTCAGTGAAGTACCAGAGAGGTCTGTACAGGGGGGGCTTACTATTTGACATCTGTTTTTCAGAAGTCCAGGCCAAAGAAGATGGCTTCTGGCTCACCAAGTTCATTGATGATTGCAAACTGGGTGGAATCATTGAGTCCCCCAATGATATCAGCATATTAAAAGAAGGACTAACACAAGCAAATGAGTGGTGTCAATGCCATGGTTTAAAACTAAATGCAGAAAAATGCATTATTATTCCCTTCAGCAAAATGTAATTCCCTACAAATAACAATATTGAAAGACCCTCCTGAGGTCCAACCCAGTAGTGTGAGACTTGGGAACACAGATTGATAGCAATCTGAACTTTGACCACCAAGTGCACCTCATAAGCAAGGGCAAAGCATCCAGGTCAAGGTATGTTATAACTCTAATGTACTCAACCCTCGTCAAACTATTAATAGTGTATAATGCAGCCTTTTGCATGTACCTCACCAGATACCTGCAGTAGCTGGAGAGACCTCAAACATTTCTCATTAAGAAAATACAGGAACTCCAAACCATGACCTACGTGGATAGGCTGAAAACCCTGTCACTTTACTCTGTATCATATAGGCTACTGAGAGGTGGCTTATGCCTGACCTGTAGGGCAATCTCTGACCTTGCCTGATGGAAATGGTGCACATCAACAAGTCAAGTGGTAAAAGAACCACTCTGTGTCGGGATCACAGCCTAGCTTGTGACAATAACAGGACATGCTGGAGAGACAGACATGTCTCCCAGAGATGGCCATGTCTGAGGAATAGACTTCCTATTTATATAAAACAGAGGTCTTCACTGACCCTGTTCAAATGCAACCTAGATAATTGGATGAGTGACCACAAATTTACCCCAGGAATGGCACCCATGCCCCTCAAGGACAGGGTAGTTAGTGTTGATCACAGACCCACTTGTTCATAAATTCAGTCTGCAAACTACCCAAAAAGAAAAAATGGGGATACTTGGGAGTAACATGGCAGGGCTTGTAAAGGTGCTGGGGTGCTAGCCTAGTAACCTCCTATGAACCTGCGAACCTATAAAACACTTTCATTTTATGTTATTTGTCTTCTTATGTGGGATTATCTTCTCCTATATCTTCCGCTAATTTCTGACATTCTTTCCGATAAATGTTTTTTTAGTCTCATCCCACAAATATTCTACATTAATATACATACTCTCATATTTTTTTTTGCAATCAATCTACCACTTCTTCAATTCATGTATAAGTCTCTTATTTGTATATGTTATGCAAATAATTTCTACTTTTTATCTTGTAACATCTATAATTGTGAACAATGCCCAGTTAATTTTTTATATACCTTGTCTTATTCAATAATGATTATTTTTTGTCCAAAGACACCCTATCCTGTAACATGATACAAAAATGTAAATTGCTATCCTTACATTCCCCTTAATATTTTCGTATTCCTGTCCTATGTTGCAACAATGTACTGAGCTCATTGTACATGTTGCCTGCACTGAGAGTGAAGATATAGTGAACCTATACATGTAGCTGTTACATTAGCCCTCTCTCTCCTCCATCTATCACTCAAGTTATATCTAAAAGTGGCTCACCTCCAGCTATCACAGAAGGCCAAGTCCTAAAAGTAATATGAAATGCTAAAAGTATTGCATTGATGGGTCCTGAAAATATTCTTGGATGCATCTTAAACACCACAAAGCACAATTTAGCCACACCCCTAATAACACTTCAATCTCAGCCTCCATACTGGTTTTGTACCAAGTGAATGGAGAACAGCTACAGTAATGCCCATCCATAAGGGAGAACTTTCCACATACCCAGGAATTACAGACCCATAAGTGTGACCAGCCTCATATGCAAAGCTGTGAAAAGACTTTTCATGAAACTAATCAATCAGGACATTGGGAACCTGCAAACACTGGACATGCCTCAGTGATTTTTGTTAAAAAAGTCACCAAAACAATGGATGGAGGCAAAACAGTACACAATTCATACCTCAACCTGCCCAAAGCTTTTGACGCAATTCTCCACTCAAGTATAATGCAAAAGCTAAATAGACTGGGAATAAACCCATATGTCACTCACTGGATTACCAAGTGGCTTATATATAGGATGCAGGAAATCAAAATAGGGGAAAGTTCCTCCACATAGATATCAGTCAACAATGCAGTCCCCCCCAGGGATTTGTACTGGGACCTCTCCTGTTTGGCATCTACTTTTCTGAAGTAAAAGCCAATACCAAAGGACTCTGGCTGCAGATAACTGCAAGCTAGGAGCAGTCATGGACCCCTCAAATGACTTATCCATCTTTCAGGAAGGTTTATTCCAAATAAATAGCTGATGTCAAAATCATAGACTGAAGCTAAATGCCAAAAATGCATTACTGTATCTTTGGGAAGTCATGTGTTCCAGGGAACTACCATATTAACAATACACCTGTAAGAGTTTGGGATTTGTAAACTTATGTGAACAGTGACCTAATATTTGGCTGTGTCCATTGTTGAAAGAAAGTCCTTTTATATTACACAGCCTATAAACAAAGGGATTGTGTCTAGATATAGCATTGTCATTATCCCTTTTTACTTAGCCATCATTAGGCCAGTCATTGAAAATAATGTCACATTTTGCATGTATCTGTACAGACACATGCAACAGCTGGAATGCCCACAGAGATACCTTATTAAAAAGATACAAGGTCTAAAGAACATATCCTATATGGACCATCTCAGAGCATTGTCGCTATACTCAGTATCCTACAGACTGCTTAGAAGTGACCTGTGTCTGACATACAATGTGCTCTTTGACCCAATGCTGATGGATTTACTGCACATCAGCAAGTCAGATGGCATAAGCAATACTTGGTCCAACGATCTAAACTTCTTATGCAACATTAGCATAATGGTTTGTAGTGACAGGTATATCTTGCAGAGGATACCTCTGTTCTGGAACAGAGTCTCCATTCATATCAAATAAAGTTCATCCTTGTCCATATTCAAACATAACTTGGACCTATGGATGGAAGACAGAAACTTACCCCAGGACTACCCCTGTACTATTAGTTGACAGAGATTGCCCATAAATGCTTTACTTCATGCATGGGTTCCCTTCAAATTATCTATGGTATGGTCCCAGTTATTCTCATTAGGAGAAATATATAATTATCAACTATGGGATGGGTAAGGCCAATCTTTAACCAAGAGGGATAGCTTAATTAGAGCAAAAAAGGAATTGTTTAGGCTTAAGATAGCCTGCAAGGGCAGCTTGCCTAGTACTTAACTATCCAGCTATGAATATATGTTTAGGTAAAACTCTTTAACTATCCAACTATGAACCTATGTTTAGGTAAAACTCTTTACATACTTTAACTTCTCGCCCTTTGCTTTCTTTTTCATCACAAGTGTCACAGATAAAATCTTCCAAAAATCACCGTATTCATGTTAGCATTCAAATATTGTTTTAATTTTTTGAACAAGTATTTATTTTTTAATATCTGATGTTAACTCATAAGCTACCAAAAGTCTTACTACCTGCCATTTAATTTAACATCATTAACCTTTTTTTAAAACAATTTTATTGAAAATAGTGTTGAATAGACAATAAACATCATAGAAACTGAACATTTTTTTTAAATATATTAAAATAATTATACACAAAATCCAAACATATCTAAAACTATATACAAAAAAACTTTAACCATAAGTATAGAATGAAAATACAGATATATTTATAGACATTTGATATTTACAATATAATTAAACTATTTTTCTAACAGATCATAAATTTTGTTCCAGGAACTATATGCAGTAGTATTCTTAGAGGATCTAGACTTAATAGTCAACTTTTCCAAATAATAAACTTCAGTAAGTACATTTTTAAATTATTGTACTGAAGGAGAGGAATTAGATTTCCAGTTCTTTGTAATTGTCTTCCTATCTAAAGATAGTATGGACCAGATCAATGGATATTTAGATATCCTAATACAGACTGGTACCGGAGTGTTGACCTAAACCAGTGATTTGGATAATGTGAAATTATCTGTGAAAATTGCCTGTAGAAAAGTATTTATATCTTCCCAAAACTTTTTTTAATTCTATACAATCAAAGAACATGTGAGACCAATCAGCATTTAATTACTTATTACACCTCCAACATATAACATCCTTTTTGTTAATTTTACTTAAAGTGTGAGGAGTAATGAATGACCTGTATAAATACTTCCATGTAAATATTCTCCATTTGGGAGAAGATGTAGTTACACTAGCTGATTTAAATATATTTAATTTATCATTATGCATAAGTTGTTGGTTATTAATAAAAAAAGGTAATTCCAATGACTGTCAGGGAATACATCAAAATCAATTTTAATAGCTTTATATATATGTGATAGCTTGTTTTTAACAGGGGAGATGTTTTGTATTTATAATATCATGTATTGTATTAGACTAGGTATTACATTTTTTAGTTGAAGAAGACATTGATTCATTTCCATTTAGAATATAGTTCCTTCCTTCATGTATGTCCAGCCATGAAAATTAATTCATACTGGTTTTGTACCAAGTGAATGGAGAACAGCTACAGTAATGCCCATCCATAAGGGAGAACTTTCCACATACCCAGGAAATTACAGACCCATACGTCTGACCAGCCTCATATGCAAAGCCTTAAGTGTATCCAGTGATTTCAAATCATTATTTGACATCATTTGATACCAAAAAGCTAATTGCTTTTGTTGAAAAGAAGTCATTTTTGAGAAATCTGAAGAAAAAAGGATGCCTTATAAGTATGATATAGGGAAAAGAAGAAATAACAAATCATTATATAAACTAAATTTGAGTATATCATTTTTTAAAAGATTTTAGAAGGTATGTCAAATAATTTACTTTTACAATTCTAAGAAGGAAAAACTAAAAAGTGATCTTTTAGAATCCAGATAAATAGGTTATTTACTAATACCAATTTCTGAGATTGATTATTTTTATTGTATCTTGCATTAGTGTTTCAATTAAAATTTTCCACTTAGTGTGATATTTTACATACTGCGGTGGTAGTGCTGCGGTAGTGTTGTCGCCTCACAGTTAGACGTTGCCCATTCGATTCTCAGTTAGACTGTCTTCTGTGTGGCAACATACGTGAATGGGCATTCCATCGTTGAAGGTTGTGCGTTAGGCCTGGCAAGCCAGCACGTCAAAATCCACTGCCAATCATTAGCAGACCGGAGTTCCGCTGTGGCAACCCCTAACCGGGAAAAGCCGAAAGAAACAAACAAGTGTGATAGTTTACGTCTATAAGAAGGGATATCGTTTTGATCACTGATGAGTTTGAATAACATTCTAAATTTGGCATAGCTATTGTCCCAGTTTTTTATATGATAAGTTAATGCAATTCTGAGTTTGTTAGGAAAGCATAAAAATTTCTGGAACATTGAATTATTTTTTTTATTATCAAATTTGGGGGAGATAAAAAATTAGATTGTACTATGTATAGTATTTTAGGAAGGAGAATCATTTTAATAATTGAAAGTCTTTCATCCATAGAAAATAGTATTTAATTCCAATGTTTTATCAGTCTTTCTATTGCCATAAGACTATTATTATGGTTTATTTGAATAATATTCTTAATATTTTTAGCAATTATAATACCTAAATACAAAATTTGATCAGACTGTGCTAAATATTTGTTAAAATCATCATTTAAATTAAACTTTTTGGTCTAATTAAAATAATTTGTATTTTATTATTGTGAAAAGTTAAGCCTGATTCTTTTTAGAAGAGATTCATATTTTAAAGAGAGCATGAATGGAAGAGTTTTCACCACCAAGGGTAAGGAGAATGTCGTCACCAAACATTCCTATTTTAGTGGACTCTTTAGAATTTAATTCAAAACCTACAATACCATTGTCCCATCTAATTAAGTTTTCCCATGGTTCCATAATTAATTTGAATAATAAAGGGGATAATGGACACCCTTGTTTGGTACTTTTAATTACTGGAATATTTTGAGAAATGCTTGTGCCAATTTTAATGTAAGCTTGACTGCCATTATATAATTGTGAAATAAGGTTTATAAATCTATTAGAAAAGCTTAGTTCTTCCAGAGGAATGCATAAGTATTCCCAATTAAGTGAATCAAAAGCACAATTTATATCCAAACTAATTAGTGTGATTCTTATTTAAATGTTTGACAGATTCAGTCAGTGTCAGTGTTCTTTTTATGTTGTCATATGAGTTTCTATTTACTATAAATCCTGTTTGATCGTCATCTACTAAATTTGGTAAGAACTCTTTCAATCTATCTGCGTAGATGGACATGTACATTTTGTAATCAGTATTAAGCAAGGAAATAGGTCTGTATGATGAGCATTTAGTGGGATCTTTTAAGTTTCAGTATAGGAGAGCTGAAACTATATTTCCAAGAAGGTATAATTATGTTGCTCTTCTGGGAAATATTAAAGACTTTATGAAGTAGTTTTAGAGTATTGTTAGGTAATAATTTATAGATTTCTGGTATAATACTGTCATTACCTAGGACTTAATTTTGTTTTAATTTGGTAATTTGCATTTGAATGTCTTTAAGAGAGGTTTATCTATAATATTTGTTTGCTTTTCTGATAACCTTTTATTAGTATATTTATTAACAAAAGCTTTAATGCCCTCTTTAGAATCAATTGAATTAGGTTTCTGATTAATGTTATGAAAAAAATTCCCTAAATTCAGTTAAGATATTATATAAATTCAATACCATCTTTTTCTTTTTTGGGAAATATTTCATTACTAAGATTAATTTTATTTAATCATTAACCTTTTTTGACAACCAATATTAATTTCATATATTGAAATATAATTTGCTTTATACAATATTATAATTCCGAAACATAAATTATTACCTTTTGAGCTTATGATCCTCCCTCCTTATCCTTGCTTTAACTGCCCATTCTGATATCTATCTTTATAGCAAAAGTGCATATAGTTTAGTTTTGCTTTCTTCCTTTTACTATGTCCAACCTTTAACACCCTATTTAGTTCTCTGTAACCATTTTTTCATCTTACTTGTAACACCTGAAAAAATAATAACAACACTTTTTATTAAACATCACTGCAAATTTTCTTGCTTTCCACATTTCTATAGAAGCTTGAATACCCTCACATCCAATTCTTCAATATTTTCTCTTTCACCATTTTGTAATAACTATATAGCTCCATCCACATATTTATACCACATATATCATTCAGAACATCTTTTTCAAAACTACATTCCCATACCTTTTTTACGCTATTAAAGCATAAGAACACATGATCTGAAGTTTCTAACTTCTTAAATAGATCTCACATTCTTTGTGATACTTTTATGTACTATATGCCCCCTTAAGGAGAGCTTATAAAGATCCAGTTCCCATAAAAAAATCCTGACCTTGCATAGAACCTTTTAATCTCTGCATTCTTTCTTTACTCGTACTTTTTTTTTCTGATGAAGGACAACCTTGTGTGAAAGTGCTTATCTTTTGTATTATTAATAAAAGACTTTTATGCTAGCAACTTTGGTGGATGCCTGGCTCATTTATTCCTTCATACTTTAATTCATAATCATTACTAGTATCTCTTGATGATGCTCACTCATTTTTCTTAAAATCTAAATCAAATTTAATGAAGCCCTATGTACAATTGCATTTTTTTAATCCCAAACATCCCTTTTGTTTCTTATCATATACAATTCCTAATTTAACTGGATTTAGCCCATATAACTGAACAAAATCTACAATAACTCTTTTCTTTTGTTGAATAAAACAAACATTTCAGCCAAATACACTAATTTTACTGATATAGGTGTAGTAATTATGTATACCTTCTTTCTGAAAAACAAAATAATTTCCATAAACCAACAGTATCTTTCATTTCTTTCAATGTCTTATCCCAGTACTCCTCCACTACCCTCTTTCTTCCAAATCTTATATATAGTGCTGAAATCTCTGTCATATGAAAATAAATACCTCTACTTCAACTATATTCACAATATCTTTACTCTTTTCCCTACTGAAATACAACTCATCCCTTCCTATTAATCTGCTTATTCCCTCCAAAGCTTCCTTTAACTATATAATATACATATATATATATATATATATATATATATATATATATATATATATATATATATATATATATGTGTGTGTGTGTATATATATATATATATATATATATATATATATGGGTCTACTTCATTTCACCTAACTTCCAATTCACTGACTTTCATTTCACTGACCCCATTTCACTGAAATTTCATTTGACTGACACTTAATTTCACTAACAGTTCATTTGACTGACAAGTATTATTAGCAAGAAAATGGAATATGCCCCCTTCCCCACTGTAGTGCGACCCTGGAGTTAGAATATATAGTTGGGGGTGTGTGGGGGACACAGCCCCCCACTTCATTTCATATGATATTGTTAAGTTTTGATATAATATTGCTTAGTAAAAGAAAAGTAAGTGGGGCGCTTCACCCCAACACCCCCCCAACTATATATTCTAACTCCAGGGTTGCACTACAGTGGGGAAGGGGGCATATTCCATTTTCTTGCTAATAATACTTGTCAGTCAAATGAACTGTCAGTGAAATGAAGTGTCAGTGAAATGAAATTTCAGTCATTTGGTCTCAGTCAAATGGGAGTCAGTGAATTGGAAGTTAGGTGAAATGAAGTAGACCCATATATATATATATATATATATATATATATATTCACTTTATAATCTCAAAATACTGAAGCATTTAATTTCAGTATTTGGAGACCATAAGGTCGAATGTTCAGAATAACTAATGTGCATAACCATGAATCCAAATATGTCAAATTCGCAGTTATGGTTTAACGGTACGTGGCGGGGAATGTGTTGTGTTGATGGTGCCAGTGTGTGGATTTAGATGTAATTTAAGGTAAGTGACTATTTTGTAAGGGTTTTGGGTAGGTGTGTGAGTGTATGTGAATGTGTTTGGAAGTTGTACGTGTGGGTTAGGGTAGGCAGGTAAAAGTATGATTGTTTAAATGTTGACTGTGGTGGTGTTTGTATATATGTGATGTGTGTATGCGAGGGACTGTTGGATGTCTGGTTGTGAGTTTGCTGTCTTTTTCTGTTTGGTGTGGTCTCTGAATTAGAATTTATAAGTAGGGGGGTGGGAGTGCTTGCCCCCCTGCTTATTTTTAGTGTAGGTTTGTTAGTTTGTGTTTTTATGTTTGTGTGTGTATTTTTTTTATGTAATGTGAGTAGTGTGGTGTATGTGTAGTGTGGTCTATGGTATGTTTAACTTCGCGATTTTAAGTTTCTCGGTTTTGGGGATTTGGTGTTGTGCAGATTCGACTTTATAGCCTGAAATTCAATGTTTCAGTATTTCGAGATTATAAAGTGAATCTATATATATATATATCTATGGTTCCCTTTCACAATATCGAATGAATGGAATCTCGAAATGCATAAGCTCGAGACGAAAATCTCGAACTTCCATTCACTCGAAATTGTGAATGGGAAGTTTAGGGTTAGAGAAAAAAGGGTTCACTTACCTTTCTGCAGGAGGACAGGTCCCCCTGCACCCTTGCAGGTTAAATCCACATGCTACGTGATTGCAGTATAGCGGAGGACTGGAAAGTCTTCCGTTTTGCGCTTACGCATATAGCGCGGAATGGGAGATTTCCCTTTCCTACACTGTAGTGTGATCTTGGAGTAGGAATATTTAAGTAGGGTTGTGCGGGAAGTGCAGGGGGCAAAGCCCCCCTTCAAAAACATTAGAAAGGTATACATTTTTTTTATGTCCCCTTCATATTTTCGAGTTTTTTTAAACTCGAGATTCTGGCTTCGGGTTTATGGATTTCGAGTTTAGAGAAATTCGATCATATGAAGGGGAACTATATATATATGTATATATATATATATATATATGTATATATATATATATATATATATGTATATATATATATATATATGTATATATATATATATATATATATATATGTATATATATATATATATATATATATATATATATATATATATATATATATATACACACACATATATAGAAAAAGGAGCAAATCATCTGCAAAAGAAATCATAAGAAAACTATATTATAAACTATAATATACCTTTATTCGTAGGGTATCCATGTCTTACACCCCAACCTCAGTACCCTGACTTAATTCACCATGCAGAAGAATCACACCTGACTTTTGCAATAAGTCATAGTTAACAGCTATATGCCTGCAAATCTGCCATAACTGACCCAGTGCTATATTATTAAACATTTTCCCAAAATTGAGCATACACTATACTACTGAATTTTTTCTTCAGCAAAGGTGAGTGTGCTGCCTTTTACACCACTGACACTACAATTTTTGCAGTGTTCACCATATTAATATTCTATCATTATTCTTTCATACCACCAGATTCACATCACTCTACCCTTTTAATACATTCTGTACCAACTTTCTTAGTAACTAAGTATGACTCAATTTCCCTTTAATACCTTATAGTCCCTCAACAATACACACACTTGGCACACTTTTAATATGTACTCTAGGTTGTTAGAAATATGTACATGTTTTTAAACGTATTTGTATGGGTAACAAGTTAAGGGCTACTTTGTCTTTAAAATTTTTTACTGCAAATTCCCTTACTGCAATTAATTTAATTAGTTGCACTTGATTAATTTAATTAGTGATGTCACGTTATTTAAAGCAGATGTAATGTCACTCTATCATTTTCTGAAGAAGTTTGCCTAGGAAGGCATTCGAAAAGCGCTTCAATAAATTTGTAAAATAAGTTGGAGAGTTTTTGCTTTGGCGTGGATTCTACACTGACAGTGTTGGATTGTGGATATTTAAACTGTTTGGTTTACTCTAAGGTTTTCCTTTTGCATTTTACTGGTAAGAAATGTGATTGAGGAGCCGGACACATCAAATATTGAAATTGATCTGTTTGGGACAGGTGATGCGAATCTACAGAAGGAAGTGGCAGAAACAGTTCAAGTTACTGAAATCCAGCCACAGGGTTGGATAGTGATGGTTTAGTGGAACTTATGCAAAAAGAGGGTCCATTAGAGGATTTATCCCTGTTCTGGTCAAGGTGGCAGATAGACATTTGAGAGAGTGATTGGAAAGAGGAACATGGCTGTGGAAAACACAGATAGATATTTGAGATAAGCAAATAATTTGAAGACATATTCAGAGAGGCAGCAGGAGTTAATAAAAATGAAAGATACGAGCATAAACATATGTAGAGATGATTTCCTAGACCTGTGTTGAAGATAAAGAAATTAATACTGTTATTGATAGACAATTTGTGTTGTATAATTACAATGAAATTTAAAGTAACTGATGTGGATTCCTTCATTCATTTCTGAAATGAGACCTTTTGTGCTGTGACTTTTGAGACTGTAAATTTGTTGTAAAAATATGTTGATATGTATGCAAAAAAAAAAAAAGAAATGTTTATCCCTGGAATTAATTTATTTTCACATAGCCGACATTGTAATCATGTAAGAAAGTTAACATACAGTTTAGATTTGAACAAGTAAAAAAGATAAAAGATGATAGAAATGTGTAGAACAGGGGACTGGCGTGTAAGTTATTTTGAAGTCTGGGAAAGAAAATGTTTTGCATTTGCCTGGTAGTGATTTTATTGCAGGTTGCAGAAGTGTATTAAAATACTGGGTGGTATCCAAAGGCCTGGAGCTTTTGTGAGGATAATGCTCATTTAATTAATGAAGATGATAAAAGATGGTGTCAGAAGTGTGGTAAAAAGGGTCCTACTATTCATTTTTTTTTAAGATGGAATGCAGAAAATGTAAAAAAAAATGACATTTTTCATTTAATTATAATGGGGAAAGAAACTTTGGAGCAAGTAAAAAGATGAGAAAATATTTTTTCTAATGTTATATTAGATTTAGGTTTAGAGATCCAGAGATTCATAAGTGCTTACTACACTGCTGATCTCTGAAGATCATTAGAAACCTATCCCTGAGCAATTTTTAGTCCTTATATTTTAAGTCCAAATAACCGAAAGATAAGCAGAACATTTACATTTCCTCTATCAATGTAAGACAAAGGGAAAATTTGCAGTTACACATCCATTCATCCAGATTACATTTGAATAGTGTAAGAAAAGTACCTTGCTTCATGAAGACAGGAAGATGATTCCAAAGAAGTGGTGTTCTCTGTGATACATATCTTTCCCTCCCACACGATCTAGTTATGTTGCAAAATCAGATATCTTGAGTGAGTGTTTATGTCCCATTGCACTTGCGAATGAGCAGTACGCCTGACATGATATCTTCTGCTGAAGCTCTGCACACAAGGCAGAGATTGCATCTCAGTAGCCTGTAAGACACTGAAAAAAAGATGAACAAGGCTTTGAGATAGTCTGCAGAATTTTTATGAGTTGGACCCTTGATTTTCTTAGTAGAAAAGCATTGTGGGTGTTAGTGTTATGTCAAATGTTTGGACTGGTACGTGCTGAAGAGGGCGTTCTACTCAAAAGTATAATGCTCACTTTAATAGTAAAAGAGGAGAAGCTAGTAATACAAAGGAAGAGGGGCATTTGGAAAAAAATACAAATGAGGTTACAACAGAAGGCATTCACTGTTAAAAATAAGTTTGAAGTATTAGGAGTGGAGAATAAGTCAGAAGGAGATATGGAATAAGATGAAATAAGGATGCATAAAAAGAATTCTGTTGAGGAAAGAGTTAACATAAGAACAATGAAAAAAGTGTCTAATCTAAAATTTAGAAAAAGTAAAAGAGAAATGCTAGTATTCGGTCTTTTAATAAAGTAGTATAAAAATAATATAAAACAGTTACGTACATGAGAATGGCATAAGAAGCAGGACCGGTATGTTAGACAAAAAGTTTATAGGGGAAAATGAATACAAGTAGATGGAAAAGATGTGAGTGATGAAGGGATGTAAGATAGTGTGAAGTTCTTGGGTAGATACATGTTCCAGAAAAGATCAAATGGCAATGAATGACTTGTTAGTCTTGCTTAGAATGGTGGTATCTATTTAAAGAAAGATATAAGAAAGAAATTGTGGGGGTAAAGAGAGGTGAGAAGGAGTTCACAAGTAGAATATAGGCAGGCATGAAAATATTTAGATGAATAACTGTCAAAGGAATGCTATTATTTTTGGAAAAACAGAGGGAATCCTATGAAAAAATAGACAAAGGATTATGTTGCAATTATAAAAAAAAAAAAAAAAAAAAACAGTAGTAGTTGAAAGGAATGAGGGTAGAAGTATCTCCCTTTTAGTGAAATGGGTCAGAAACAAGGAAAGTTTAATTAGGATGATAATGAATTATGAAGGTAGCAAATGCAAGTACAGATTATGGACATAATGATGAACTATTTTTTGTCCATGGGTCAGATTCCAAAAGACTTTCTCTCAGTGTAAACTTTCACTGGAGTAATTCAGTTACATAGAGAGCAAGTCATCTATAATCAGGACAGGCTTGCACCAGAGTAAGTCACTTACATCAAAAACACGTCTTTTGGAATTAGGGCAGGATTACACCAGAACTGAGAGCAAATCTTTTGAAACTGGGTCCCATGTGTTATGGTAGGGAAGGAGGAGATAGAAAACAATTTAAAGAGCAGGTATTGAAGAGCTAAAAAAATATTTCCATATAAGAATTTCATGAGATATTGGAAATATTTAATGTTGCTTCTGTCTCAAGAATGGCTAGGATTGGGTATAGAATATATAAAATATAGAGTAAGAGTGGAAGAAAGTATTTCAACATGCATTGAATGAATGAATAGAGAATGGTATATGAAATATAGAAGTATGTGAGGGTATACTAAAGTTAGTTTAGAAAAAAGGTGATGAAAGGACATGAAGAACAGGTGTCCGATAACAATGAATAATGCAGATTATAACATATTCAGGAAAAATATACAAAAAAGATTTGAGAAATATTGAGAAATGTACATTGAGTTGATATGAGTTCCTCAGGTTAACTCTTTTTAATTCTTCATAGGTGGGTAGTATCTTAAACACACCTGTAGCCATTGTACATTTTAAACTTTACATCCACTTTTTATTGGATGCATAATTTTATAATAATGTGCATTTACTTAAAATATTTTATATTTTTTTGGCACACTTTTAATATGTACTCTAGGTTGTTAGAAATATGTACATGTTTTTAAACATATTTGTATGGGTAACAAGTTAAGGGCTACTTTGTCTTTAAATTTTTTTACTGCAAATTCCCTTACTGCAATTAATTTAATTAGTTGCACTTGATTAATTTAATTAGTGATGTCACGTTATTTAAAGCAAATGTAATGTCACTCTATCATTTTCTGAAGAAGTTTGCCTAGGAAGGCATTCGAAAAGCGCTTCAATAAATTTGTAAAATAAGTTGGAGAGTTTTTGCTTTGGCGTGGATTCTACACTGACAGTGTTGGATTGTGGATATTTAAACTGTTTGGTTCACTCTAAGGTTTTCCTTTTACATTTCTTACCAGCTTAACTGTGCCATTGTTCATATTTTGTATTACTTTCACTATCTCTCTGTTGGTCACAATAAGGGACACACCCAGCGCCTCCATCTTGCTCTTCCCGTCTCTTCATGCTAGGAACAGAAGGATGCCTTACGTAAGTAGAGGAATTTTTCAGATGCACTGGCCAATTTTCTCATAATTAATATAAACAGTGCCTTGGCTCTTCCCTGGAAAGAGGCTGCTGGCCTAGTGGAACTAACCTAGTCAACAAAAAGAAAAGAAAATTAATAAATATCATTTGATGTAAAGGAAATGGTCCATAAACCAGGCCTATAGTTCAGAATTGTGCTACAGTAAAAACGTCTGGTCTTGCCTTATCAACACAAGAGTGGACAGTAATGTCTTATAATCTGAAGGGACCTCATTAGTGCTTTATTTCTTTCTCACAATGTACCATCTGACATTAGTAGCATCATCTGTTCATTAGTACTAAAGTTAATTGTAGGAAGGAACACTGCAGCGAGTCTTTGCAGGGGTTGGCAAGTTGGCATGCTTTGTATAAAATACTTGTTCTACATAAAGATAAATATTATTTGTTAAATATACCAAGCAATTGTCTCTCTGTAGGTGGTCAGTGATGCCGCATCTGAATTACATTACAAAAATGTCTCTCTCTCCTTCAAAGATACAGAAATAGACTGGAGTCAGTGTAAAGTATGCTGACCAACATAAATAACCACTGAGACTGCATTAAACACAAGGGTCAGAAAATCTGTCTTGCCCAAAATTGTGCAGCATTGCATCTCTCATTGTATTCATTGATCCTGTAACAGAATTTGAATAAGCAGCCAAATATTTTTCTGTTTATAAAAGTTATTTCCTACACAAAAAAGGTAATGTTTCTTTTCACTGCTTGCATGTCCCCTTTGATCCACATCTTTATGCCTAGCATGCTGATGAAAGGGTGTGAGTGCATGTGTTTGGCTTCCTCCAGTTCTGCTTGCAAATGATTGTAAAAAATGAAAAGGGCGTTTAAGCAAGACTAATATTTAAGGAAAACAAATATTGTATTTTTTTCTCTGCATCACTTACTTCCTCCTTAGCTCTGTAGCCACAACACAAGTACAAAGTAAAAAGCAAAAAAGGAATTAAAAAATGATGTACCCATTCCTACTAACATGGGGAAATGGATATGTCCTTAACAACAAGCCAAAAACTTATAAAACTGAACTGTAGTATCTACAGATACCAAGACAGAAGGTTGATGCCACTGACTTCATTACAGTAAGTAATGCCCATCATCACAGGTGCAGACCAAGAAGGCTGTGAAGCCATATTTTTTTCTACCACATTGTTTTCACATAAATCATTATTTTACATGAAATTATGAGTAGAACAACCTCTTGCCACCTGCACACTTCTTGTGAAAGGCACAAAGCAATCCAGATGATGCATTTAATTTCCATTCTTTGCAATTGATATTAAAGAGTGACCATCTAAACTTACTTGGTGGCACATTGGAGAAATCTAAAAAGTCATTAAACTCCAGAACAAAATAAGAATGATACAAACAGGAGTGCTGTTTGACAAACAAAAGGGAAATTACAGAGGCATGGAATTACTGGGCCTTGTGGAAGGTATACCAGAACAAAATGGCAATCACATGATTTTTAGGGTGGATATGTAAACTATTAATTATTTCACACATATGTGAAATAGAATTTGTTTAGTAATTTATTTATTTTTAACCACATAAGGCATTCATTTTAGGGGCAAACTAGTAACACTATTCTGTTAAAATGACTTCCAAAGATGTATGCAACATGCCAGGAGGACAATGAAACACTTATGTCTAAGACTATAGCTTGGCTTGTTGGCAATATACAGCATCAGTGTTGTCTGTCATACTGCAACTAAATGCTTTTTGGCTGCCCATAATGGATACAAAAACAATGACTATGTTAAAATAATACAGATTAAGTGACCCCTTTGCTCTGAATTTTGGCGGGGGTCTGTCTAGAGCTAGGTATGGGAAAATGCTTAGTGATGACCATGGGAAAATAACCACTGAAGCTGTCTTTATGTAGTAATGCCTTTTTTCTTTTGGTTTTGGCAATGCTGCAGCTCTCTCAGAATTAACATTTGGAATTGCTGAACACGATACCCACTGACTGTAAAAAATGTACTCGCACAGCCTGTTCTCTGCAAACTCTTGTTTTGTAACATGGAACAAAGAAGGTGCATAATTTTGATTTACAAGAACATTTAGCTTCATTCTGTTTAAATTCATTAGATAACCTTGAGGTGTGCATGATTATTCACAAAGACGTAATGTCCTGATTAAACAGGGACTGGCAATTTTACAATATGCTGTATTGTAAGTGATTCTGCAGAAAAGCATCTGAGCAATAATAATAAACAAATCTTTAGCAACATGACATTTCAATATCACCTAGATAATGACAGGAATTTTACAGAAGTTAGGCGTCGGGCTGGCACCTCAGCACCATAAAAATCTACTGCCAATCATTAGCGGACGGGAGTTCCACTGTGGCGACTCCTAACCAGGAAAAGCTGAAAGAAGAAGAAGAAGAACATTACCTTATAAGTAAAAATACAAACTGAAAGTTACAGAACTGCAAGATCAGCTGCCATTTCCCTCTTAAACTGAAAAAGAAAAAAACTAAATGATCAGCTTGAAAGCTTCAAGCAATTCTAAACTGCCCGTGGTTGTAAACATACAAGTTCACTTTCATATATTTTATGTTTGTTATTGCATTTTCAAGGGTTGTGACAACTACCTATGTTCCTTTTATTGATTTCCGATAAGCCATATAAGGCTTAGATTTTTTGGTTGACCTGGAATTACTGTCTGGATAAATGATTTGTTTAGAGTCACACAGTATACAAGCTCAGAACTACAATTAATGAATTAATTAATTAAATTAAAAAAAAATAATTTGTTAGCAATCTATATGATTAACTTTATGTGCAGTTTCTTAAATAAAGTTTTAGGGTGGCATTCATAGTCCAGGAATTTGCAGCTATGTAGAAGCTGTTTGCTAATATTGCAGCTATGCTTATATGCAAATAAACCAAGCACAGGGTATTAGTGCTGAGAAAGGAAAAGTGAAGCATTTAAAAAAGCATTCCTGCATATGGCAAAAGTGTAAAGTACCCAAAGTAAAGTGTTAAGTGCATACAAAATAATATGTTGAAGGCATAGGCTTTGTATCACTTCTTATATATTCTAATATAATGGACAGACTTAGCTATGTTCAGTCATGCTTGAAAGAATTAAGGCAAGCTGCATACAGGGAAGCGCTTTTTTTATAAATATTTTAAAAAAATAAAAATGTTTAATATATATTATATAAGGTTGTCCTTGTTTGGACACCCAGATGGTTTCATTAAACAGTGGAAAGAGGGGAGACAGAAAGATTGAAAAGAGGAGAGACAATAAAGAGGAAAACAGAGAAGGAAAACATCAAAGCAGTTGTGCTGGAAGATTTTGGAGAGGATGGGCACTATGTTTTTGGCAGTGGCTAGACCCCCTATTTTTTTAAAAATTTGCTTTACATAATATGGTAAGTTGGGTGGGAAGTAGGTGCGAGGTGTAGGAGAAAGCTAAGGGATGAAGGGCTGAAGAAGTGAAAGCAGGAGTTCCACTCCACATAGCCTCAGATGTTTCCATTGCCAGATGTTGGTGCGGTGGAGGAGCTGATGTTGAGGGGATAGTGGCCGGCGGTGTCTGCCACCAGCTGGGACAACAAGTATTCAAAATGCTGTAGTGAGGCTTCAATGGCCTGACCCTGTCTGCCCATGACCTCCTCTAACATGTCCTCAACCAAGTCTGGAAGCCTCCGTTGAGTGTTGCTTACCAGGCTGTCATGTTTTAGGGTACCTGCAGGACCAGTGCTATAATCCTGACCTTGTGAGGATGCCCCCAGACAAGCAGAGGTGCATGCCTGGGCTACTCCAGTGAGTTTTGAATCTGTAAAAAAAAATTAACATAAATGGGAGAGAAAGAATATAATAAAGGATAAAGGAATGCATAATTAAAATAAAAACAGAGGAAAAAAGAGGGATGTAAAAGAAAAATTACAAACAATAAATTCTCATATTATGTTATACAGCATTCAGTTTCTTACTTTAAAATATTTCTATTTTATAAGACTTTATTGAAGTAAAACAGAATGTACAGGAAATACTTATGTAGACTTCAGATGAAATTGTATGGAAACTGTTTATGCTTACTTTGCAGAACATGCAAGTTCTTGTGAGGTTTACATTTTGTTGTCAGTTACATAAACACAATGATCATATATGTGACTGATATGCATTTGTTTGCACTATTGAATTGAAAACATCATTTTTAAATAATTATGAGTCGGATTCACGAAACCTCCATGTAAGACTTAATATGTCTTACTCGGAGGCTGCAGTTGAATGGTATGACGTCAGTGTGCCATGAATATTCATGAGGGCACGCTGACTCATCCGTAACTCTTACACGGACTGAGTAGGCAAGCAGGGGGCATGTCCGACTGCTGAGCAGTCTAAAAGTCCACGCCCCTGCAAGGCTGTAAAAAGCATAATGTCAACAGACAAGAGCGAGTCCGCTCAAATGTACATGCACCCAACACTACACTCCCTGACACTGTAAACCCCCATCAGAGTTATAAAATGGAAAATATATATATTTTTTAAGTCCACGATATAGCTGCCCATATTTGCGCTTGTTTGTGCGGGTGTGCCCATTGCTTAACCACACTTTGCAATTGTGACATTGAAGAGCATATAAGAACTACTTATGCAAATTAATACAAATAGCAATAGCGTAATGGTAGAGTGTATGCACAAAGAGAAGGCATTAACGGTCCGAGTCCCACCACTCCCCTTCTTATTTATGTTTTAACTCAGTATTTGAAATAATACCAGACAAATATGATTAAAATTTTATTAAAAGCAGTGACATGGCCAATGTATCAGCGAACAAAATATATATTTTTAAAAGAGCCAGATATATAATAGCCTGCCGTTAAGCAACGTTTTACACAGCTAAACAGAGGTGCCCATAGTTTAATAGCGATATACCCATCTAAACAGAGGGGCCCATAGTTTAATAGTGCTTCGTGTTTGCGCAGACATGCGTGCCACGCCAACCAGGGCACCGTAGGGCACAGGGGAGCAACATAGAGCTAAGTTGCTTAAATGCAGCCACACCCCCTAGCCTGTCTAGACAGTATTAAAATAAAAGAATGCCAAGGTTTAAACCCAGGACCCTTTGCATTGTAATCAAAGTACAGAACCACTAAGCCATGATAACATAGGGGAAACAGCCACTATTAACATACATAAACTTAGGAATGGTAGTTTAACCATTACTAAGCAGGTCTGCAGTCAGCTGAGAATTTTACAAAATGGCCAATCACAAAAAAGTGCGGGGAGATGCGGCATATTTAAGCCCCACAGGCAGGAATACATGCCATAACTGATTGTAGCTCACATCTGCGGTCAGAATGCCTGGTGTTGGAGAGGGAGTGCGCTTCCGAGCGCAGAGATGGGGCACCGAGGAGTCCAAATACATGGTTTGGCTCCTAGTCCATCGTCACGAGGCAAGACTCCTGCAGCGCCAGTTCCAAGGGATGGAGTACAAGGCAGAGGCTTGGAACTGGTTAGCTCATGACCTCACCAGTGCCACAGGTGTTCCCTGGACTGGTGAGCAGGTCCGTCACCACCATGCGGACCTGAAGAGATGAAAGGAGGACTGCCTGAACCAGTGGATACAGGAGGCCCGTGGGATGTGGGATACCTCACAACTGAGTATGTAGCCATGGAATGCAGTATGCATAACGGATAGGAATGTCTCAATATCCCTTCATTTACTTTACAGCTGCAGGTGACCGTGTTATGAATCAGCAAGCCTATGAAGATAGGCTGCTAAGGCTGCGCCGCCAGGCAGGTTACTGATTATTCTGCATGTATTGTTATAGAAAATATGGGTGAGAACATGAAAGAAAGTGTTGTAGTCCAATAATACAGCCATAAAATGGACTGAATAAGTCCCCTGCATGTACTGTCAGATAAAAACATTAGAGAGGCAGAAAAAGAGTGTAGTAACCCATTAAGAAAGGTAACAAATGTCTGGAACAATATCTCTGCAGGCACTGTCATATAAAATAATATGTGAGTGAGCCTGAAAAAAAGAGTGTGCTAACCTATTAATAAAGGTATAATATGTCGTGAACATGTCTGCCATATATACTGTTAAAACAAATAAAGGAGTGAGCCTGTGGAAAAGTGTGTAATGTCATTAATAAAGGTCTAAAACCCAGAGTGTGTCTGTTTCACTTAGTATGAAATGTTGTTGTACCCTTGCATTATACAAATAGTAATATGTTAGAAAATGCTGGCAACCCAGAGTTCTGCAGTCCCATCTAAAGTGGGTGATGGAAGTGCTAGTAGCTGTGAAGTAAATATACAGTCCTCAACAGTCAGTTACTGGCTGGCATGCATAAGTAAATCTGGCACACGAGTAGCATGCTAATATGTTCCCCAGAAATGTAAGTGTGCTTCAATAAATGCAGGGTTCTGTACAATTTGAAGTGAAAATGTCATGTGAAAACATCCAGATATGTAGATAAGGAAATATAAATGCAACCATGAAATATGTAGCAGTAACATCTGCATCCTGGACAGTTAGTATGTGAGATATACGTCAAGTATAGATTGAACTAGCTAAACCCACTACACAACCTAATGCATGGTGGCAAGTGTAATAATACATGTAGGGAATATACACCTGCAGTCACTAGGAATGTAGTGTAGAGTAAAAGTGTTTATAAGATGTTAATGGAGGTTTTTTCTACACCCTACTGTTTGTAAATAAACCATGCAATTCTGCACCTTAATGGGTATGTGTAATCTTAAATATTTGTTGTGATATATGTCCAATTGTTCTATAAATATTTGCACTCATGTTGATGTATGTGCCCTGTTCAAACACCACGTTCATGGTGGCCTGTTGCTACCAATCATCCCTGCATGCAGTTGGAATAACCACTGTTGTTCAATATATGCATGTGTTATGTTTGCTGTTCAACTGTTGGAACTGTGGTGTGTTGGGTCAATGGGAATATTACTGCATGCTGTTACAACTAATATGGAATGCTGTTGTTTATGTTGTAATGAAACACACCTAATCACAGAACGTATGGGAAGGCCGGTCCCAGTGGACCCACCTGTCCCTCCTCAGTTAGTGAGTACACCTGGCACCAGTGGCTCTGGTGCTCAGCCCTGACTCCCCTCCTCCATTGGTCCTGTACCACCTTCAGGTGGAAGCGCTGCAGGGGATGGGGCTCACCCCCCCCCCCGTGCAAGCATGAGCAGAGAAGGGCCACCCATCACCCTTTGAAGGGTTCGGGCTGTGGTGCGTAGGGAGATCCAGCTTTCAGTCGTTGATCCCCTATGCCAACTTGAGGCGAGCGTGGCTCGTATCTCGGGTGAGCCACCCATCCTACTCAGCCCCCAGCACAGCCACCCTCAGGGCTGTGAAGGTGCAGTGGTGACTGCCCATGGGTGGAGATCTCAGTTCCACTGTTACAATCTGTGGGCTCATGGGCTTGCGATTTCCAAACATCCTTCCACGTCAATTGTGTTCATCCACCCCATATGTCAAACTCCACCCCTGTATGCGGCTTGTTTGTCTTGTCTGTTTACCTACCCAACCTACCTCCCCAAATATACCTACTTCCTCTACCTCACATTCCACTCTCACCTGAAAAAAAAATAAAAAAAAGGGCAATCTGTTCCCACAAAAAAATTACGCCCCATACATAGCTGCCCAATTCGCACACATGTCCACTGGACTTGTAAACTGATAATTCTAATTGGCAGTACAATATATTTTGTTGTCCTCATCACTCTCTCAGGGGTGGAAGGTTTCAAATTTCACACCAAAATTCATACATATGCACAGCTCTTGCTGGTAAAGAAATGAGCAGCTATGGACCTTCCCTACACCCATCCTGCATATCCCGAGCTGGTTTCCCTACTGTCTTTCCCTCTTTGTGCCCCCTTTTTCACCACTTTCCTATCTCCCCATTTTCTTTTCTTTAAAAGAAATTAGCGTGGGGGTTAGCGGGAGTAAGCACTCTTAAGCAGTAGTAAGCGGGATTAAGCGAGTGTGCACATGTGTGCGCTTAGCTAAGCATAGGTAAGCGTCACGCAAACCCGCTTACAACTGCTTAAAAGTGCCTTAGCCACTCTGTATGACAAGGCCCTTGTACTGCTCAGCAGCAAAATAAAAAACCTTGTCAGTCGCGAACCCGGGACCTTGGACTCACCAGTCTGCATGAAGTACCACTACACCACAGCAGATATACAATAACTTGGTGCTGAAAGCAATTTATCATGCATTACCATGAGTGAATGTAAAGGGAAAATAGCAATGGCATAATACAAATCCTGTTCTGTGGGCCTTAACCAGCAGGTGTTGTTGAATTGCATGACATGACTGTGAAAAGAGAATCAGTCATGCTAGTAGGGAATAAGGTTACAGTAGCAGCTTACAAACCCCACACAGTATCAGGGCAGGATAAACACTGGTATATTTGCATAGGTCACAGGACAGACCTCCCAACAGTGACTGCTCTACAGTGATGACCCTGATTTGTAAACAAATGTTAGCTGTGCCCCTCTCACTCCCTGTGAAATGTACTAACAGTAGGCAGAAAGGTGTTGAATCTCACTTAATAACAAATGTCAATAAGTGAGAGTAGACACCGCTTGCACGTCAGAAAAGGTGTAGTAATAGAAATGCTCTGAATCACCCAAAATCTAAACTGCAAAATGTCTGAACTATATGACAGGTATATCCCAGTTATATGTACCTTTCCCTGAGGTTGTTCATATATATACACGTGAGAGTATCTGAGGCCTGGAAGAGTCAGAAAAACACAGGCATATCAGCTTGTCTGCTGTTACACACTCTGCAAATAACTGTAGAATGAATCCCACAAGCATGCCCTTATGTAGAAGTACAACACAGAAATAGCAAAGGATGTAGCCATGTACTGCTAGCAACCACCTGTGACAATGCCATTCTTCAGGTGCTGAAAAGACTGCTGTGGTGCACAGTCAAAGAATACTAGGCTAACCTCTGTCTACCATCTGGATATGTCCACAGGTGGGATCTACTCAGAAAGACTACAAGCCTTCATAGACTTACAGGTACACAGCAACTCTGCATGTTCAGTAAGATAAACATCACACGATAATAAATAATGCACACTGCAGTTCTGCACCCCTACCCAAAGGTACTATATACCCCTGTAGTCAGGCACAACAAAGGGTGTAGGTAGGCATGCACAGTACAGAAATATGTCCAGTCGTCCTGAGCAGACTGTGCTAATGCCAACACAAACCACAAACTGTTCAGATGTGAGTAGCGTACTAATGACAGTATAGCAGTTCACAAACAGTGCATGTGCCTGATATTTATAATTGGTAGTACAACATACTTAGATGTCCTCACCACTCTCTCAGGGGTGGAAGGTTTCAAATATCCCACCTACTGTATTGCATATGCATAGCTGTTGCTGGTAAAGAAATGAGCAGCTATGGACCTTCTCCACACCCATCGTGCATATCCCAAGCTAGTTTCCCTACTGTCTTCCCCTCTTTGAGCACCCTTTATCAGCACATTCTTATCTCCCCATTTACTTTTCTGTCAAAGACATGAGCGCGGGAGTTAGCGGGAGTGAGCACTTGTAAACAGTAGTAAGCGGGTTTGCATCAGTGTGCGCATGTGTGTGCCTAGCTTAGCATTGCTAAGATATGATAAGCTACTCCAAGCTTAGCTAACTATTGCTAACATAAAATAAGCTAAGCTTAGTATTGCTAACATAAAATAAGCTAAGCTAAGCTTAGCTTAGTATTGCTAAAATACACTAAGCTAAGATAAGCAGTGCTTAGCATTGCTAAGCGTCACGCAAACCTGTGCCAACTCGCTTACAACTGCTTAAAAGTGCCTTTCTCACTCTGTATGACAAGGCCCTTGTATTGCTCAGCAGCAAAATAAAATGCCCTTATCAGTCTCAAACCCCACACCTTGAACTCACCAGTCTACATAATGTACCACTAAGCCACAGCAAATATACAATAACTTGGTGCTGAAAGAAATATAACATGCATTACAAGGAGTGAATGTAAAGGGAAAATAGGAAAGCCATAGGAATACATTGCAATA
Organism: Protopterus annectens; assembly: GCF_019279795.1. Taxonomy (NCBI): domain Eukaryota; kingdom Metazoa; phylum Chordata; order Ceratodontiformes; family Protopteridae; genus Protopterus; species Protopterus annectens. The sequence goes on from NC_056733.1 coordinate 1,223,505,224, forward strand.
AAGAAATATAACATGCATTACAAGGAGTGAATGTAAAGGGAAATAGGAAAGCCATAGGAATACATTGCAATAGCTACTGTTGTATGCCAGTTAATTCCCTAATTCCAAAAAAAGTACATACTCCCATGTATCCAGTGTTAGCATTAGGAGGTGTGAGTAAACTTACACACTGAGAATAGTGTACTGGAAGAAGCAACAGTCAGGTTTCAGTACAACATGCATTTCATTGGCTACAACCCAGCTTCAGATATGAGACATATAGCAACCTTCTGACTGACACAACAGTGTCCACAGCAAATAAGCATGGTCCCCAAATTGCAAAACTGAAAGGCCTATGCCTATCTAACCTGTCATTTTATAGCAGTGTCCTGAAATCACAGTGAGAACTGCAATTACCACACAGCAGGCTGCATGCAATTACTAAATGGTGGGCACCAATTGGTGCAGAGGCCATCACATGCACATGTGCAGATACCTACAAAAGCAGCCTGTACTTGCTGTCCACACATGCAATAATATCACTACAGCAACTGGAGAGAGAGCGAGTGAGAGAGACAGAGAGACAGACAGACAAACAAACAAACAAACAGAGGCAGTTGGAGACCAACCCAATAAATAACAACAAACAGAGGCAGTTGGAGACACCAACCAAACCAAAAAAAAAAAAAAACTAACACAGGCAGTGGAAGACACCAACCTAAACAAATAAAAAAAAAAAAAAAAACATCAACAGGTACAACACACTGAGGTGAGAAATACAAAGGTAAGGTATGTAACACAGATGTATTTGCTGGCATCCAAATGATGTGTCTGAAGGGTACTCTACATTCTGTGAACACTCCTTATGTGGTAGCAGTCTGTATCTATATGTATATGCAGATGTGCATAGGGCAAGGGACATACTGCAACTGTTAGTGAAGGCTGGACATATATATGCATTTGAAAGTTGCTATGTGCACATACCTATGTAGGTTGTAGTGTGTGGCATTGAAAACAGCAAGCAGTGCAGGTATATGTCATGTGGTGGTTAAATGCTGTGGGACTGAGTTACAGCCAGTGAGGTCTGCTATGGCCATACGGCCTGAGGACAGTGAAATGCATTCTGCACAACACTGTGCAATATTATTACATAATTGTATGCCTCACAACTGTTCCATTATTGATATTCCCACTATGAAAGGTGGGCAGTATATGTGCATATATGTGCATGTATATGTACAGCAGTGGCTGTTTACTAATATGTGTATTATATATATATATATATATATATATATATATATATATATATATATATATATACAGGGGTGTAGCTAGGATTTTCAAATTTGTACTCACAGCTCTCAAACTGCTACCCCCCTCCCCAGCCAAGCTACGGCCATTCTCGTAATTCACGGTTCGCACTTTTAGTGTCGATGAAGAGGCATTTGCTGTAATGCCTCTTCAGTAATATAATATAAATTCACTCAAACTCTGTTCCTTGAATTGAAAATTAACCTGAAATGTTAGTTCTTTGAAAAATGCAGCATGGTAGTTGGGGTAGAGAATTTATGCTTTTGTTTTCTATAACTAAGGTACAGGTTATGAGCTTGAGTAAATTACTAACCACCTGCTACCCCTAACTAAGATGTTTCATTCACACACACCCCTAGAGTACCTACCTCTTAGTGCAAGAAAGTACATACCTCTTAGTACAAGAAATATGGACAAAACCTAGAATAAACAGGGACAGATATTAAATAATGCTCTCGTGAACTTAGAAAGTTGCTAGAACAGGATTTGTGCTAGTATGAGAAAGTTGCTAGAATAACAGGATTTGTGCTAGTATGAATTTTTCTAAAGGACATGAAGTCTGAAGCTCAAATGTCTGTCATTATTTAGCAACTTCAGCCTTCAATGATTTTATAGAAAATGACAAAATTTATGAGGAACAGACAAAAAATATGGGGCAAAAATCTGGACATTCTGCAAAATTTGGACAGTTGAGAGGTATGCTACCTACCTAATACACACACACACACCCACCTCTCAACCTCTTAGAGCAACAAACTCATAAATAAAACTGAGGCAAAGGCCCAAAAATAAGGACATTTTTTTTAAATATTGCTCTTATAAACTTAGAAAAGATAATAGAATAGTAGTAGGTCTTGCATTTCTGAAAGGTATGAAATCTGAAACTCAAATGTCTGCCATTATTTCCTAACTTCAGTCTTTAACAATTTGCCACTAATTTGCCAGAAAACCACAATTTTATGAAAAACAGACCAAAAATGTGATGCAAAAATATAAAATTGCCAGACAATACAGCTGGGAACCTGTCAAAGAAGGGACACCATTTAATATGAGCACAGTTAACTTAGAGCAGCTAACAAAATTAGAGAATCTACATGCATTTCTGAAATAAAAGTAATGTATAACTCTGATCATTACAGTTATTTATAAAAAGTAAACCCGCCACGTTTTCTTCCAAAATTGCTATTTTGCAGAGAGATTATTAGAGGGAGAGCAACATTTTGAGCCAAAATTGGGGACAGTTGAGAGGTTTGGATATTCCTAATTCTATAAAGTGATTTATTTGCACATACCTCTCAACCTCTTAATGCAGGAAATCTGGAAAAGGCCAACTATATTGGGGGAACATACAAACAGTACTAAAATTGACCTTGTATAAACTTAAGACAGTTGATAGAATATCAGGTCTTGCTTTAGCATGCATTTTTCTGAAGATTATGACGTCTGAAACTTAACGTCTGTCATTTAGAGACTTCATTCCTAAATGATTTGCCAGAAAAGTTTTATTTTGCATTTTACAGCACAAACACCAATAAATATCTGTTAAACAAAGCAATGCAGTCTCACAATGAAACTAGACTTAGCATTAAAACTTCTCTGCCCTTGAAACTCACATTCATTGAGACAGCATTGAAACCCACATTCAAAGAAAATACATGTTGCCAGTGGCAGATAAAGATCAACTTTGGGCTGTTTTCAAATCATAGACCCCTTGCACATAAAACATACACACGCTCTTTGATACACCTTCCATCATAAAAGTCTACTCAAACATCTACAGTCCACCAGTATCAGTAAATATGCACAATCTCTGAACTAGTAAAAGCCATCTACATAATTCTACATTAGAGAAATCTGTAACTAATGAAGAGGCTGATGCTAGCAAGCAACTTTATATTTCACAGTTTCATCTACAAATAATGTGCCGGTTGCCCTTGAGGAATAAATTGCCTATGTTGCATTAAAAACAATGATACGCTAGTAATATTGTAATAGGGAATGGATGGCAAACTGGTAACAGGTTCATAGTTGCTACGAGATATCTTCGCCAAAACAGGCTACAGCATCCACCCCCCTTTACAACACAGCATCCACCCCCCTTTACAACACAGTACAGTATCAGCAATGCATCTACCTACTGTGGGAGAAGGACCCAGTAATGATAAAACTACCCAATTCAGAACATTTCCATCTAAAACTCTACACACACACACAGACACAGACATGTTAAAACACAGCAGCAGGCAGGTAAAAAGAAAACCAGACTAAGCTTGCAGGTCTGATAAATTAATTGCACAGTACACAGCACACTGAAAGCTAAATTAACTAAATTAATTACACATACACCAAAGGTTAAAACACAGCAGCAGGAAAAAAAAACAGACTAAGCTTGCAGCTCTGATTAATTGCACACTGAAAACTAAATTAATTGTACACTGCCAAGCTTGCAGCAGATAAACTGAAACACCGGATAAAACTGAAACGGCAAACGGGACTTACAAATGCAGCTTGCAGATAACCTGAAATGAAGTCATTTAACATAAAAAATGAGATTTACAAATGCAGCTCAGCAAAAAAACAGAAACGCACAGACTTCTGATAAATTAATCGCAGAATGAAAGCTTACCCAGTAGCTAGGCAGATCAACACATACACACACCCCCTGTCCAGTAGTTAAGGAGATACCCATTAGAAACTTTATATAAAATTATTATCAACCACATATGTTGTATTTATGCAACCCTGCCCAAATATAAATAAATAAATGTATCTTTGATATTACAAAGAAGGAAGGTATAACATTCCAATTTTATACTTCCAAAACAATAGCTAAGGCAAGGTACACAACATTGGCAATTAGGAGTATTGCATAATGGAAATGTTTGAATTTCCTTACATTCATTTATTATTGCATTAGGTAGTACTGAAATCACATGCAGACAGGTTATGTAAGCCAGGAATTATTTACAAGTGTATTAGTTGAATAAAAAACTACTTTCTTTTCAGAATTGTAACTGCACATAGCTGAAGTCAGTCAGGTGCCACACCCTAGTCAGACTGGAGGTTATAGTTATTATATCTAAAGCAATGAGTTCCAATACTTGCTTATGGCTTGTAGACATGATTGCCTTAACCTGAGGTAAGGGTGAGAGTGCTCTGTTGACAAAGAAGGAGAAAGCACTGACTAAAACTTAGATGACCCGAGTTGGATAAGCAGCTTGGGTACCTGCAGGGGCAGGAATGGGAAAGGTGAGTAGTGACAGACCTTGACAAATTACCTCTCTTAGGGCTATGGTGTTGGAGCAAAGGCTTAGCGCATACAGTTCCATGGTTGAATCCTTGGTGAACACAAGGGGCCCCCAGAAGTGCATCAACTTTAAGGAGGGAATGGCTACCTTCATAGTAGTAGTAGGTTACACACCCCTGCTGACAACCATTGTACACTGAATCCTGAACATGTTGCTGGGTACACATGGGCTTATGCTGTAAAATGTCAAAATTTGAAAAACTCCAGATGGTTACCTCAATGATGGCCTGTTACTCTAATCCACGAGGAACAAATGGGCCAGTAAACTAAGACAGAGTCTAATGGTCAGCAGACAGCAGGGGAAAACATTAAAAAAGCTATGTTGGGGTCCTGCAAGATACTACAACTGCTATTTGTAATTTAGTAGCAGCAGTGCAGCAGCCGTTACTACACAAGAGATGCTACCATTCATCAAGACTCGGAGTTTTGCAATTTGCATTGCGATTGACAGATCGCCCAGCCACTTGCATTTTGAGCACTGACACACACCAGTTCATACCTGAAGCAGCTGCTGCAACAGTCGTTTCCTTCCCTCCACAAAGCAGCCCAGGTGATAACGATTACCCCATCCCACACACAGAACGGCAGTCATTTCCTTAGTCGGTAGTTTCCAAATTCCAAGTTAGCTCTACTACAGCAGTAGTTGTACCCTTCACGCTCGCAGATCTTTTCCAGATTGCTTGGGTCTGCAGCCGCTGAGCAGTAGTACAGTAGCCTTTCCCGCTCATAGATGATTCAAAAAAGAGGCAGCCAGCCAGAAATGTAGCCGCACCTGAGCCCTTGAGCTCAATTCCGACAGGCGGATGGTGCTGACATCATCGTGTACGCGATGACATCAACAAAATACGGAAAAGAAAAGAAATTAAAAAAAAAAAGCCTGAGAAAAAGGCGGAAATCAAGGGGTGCCACTCGGGAATCATGGCACCCCATTATTTGACCCCAAAACTCGGGTAAAACCGGGTAATTCGGTACGTATGGCTGGTATCCTCCTTAAAGGAGCCAGCACCTTCTTAAAAAGGAAGAAATATGTATGTTTGTTTGTTTTTTTTTTTTTCAAAAAAGCTCCCCCCCTTCTAAAAAACTTGTACTGAAATAAGTACAGTGCGTATGCCTCCCGACGTCCCTGTATTTTATATATATATATATATATATATATATATATATATATATATATATATATATATACATATATATATATATACATATATATATATATATAGATAGATATATATGTGTGTGTGTGTGTGTGTGTGTGTATATATATACACACACATATATATATGTGTATATATACATATATATAAGTATATATGCATATATATATATATATATATATATATATATATATATATATATACATATATAGATATATACATACATAGATATATATTCATGCAGAGATATACATATATAGATATATATAGAGATATACATGGATATATTTATATATATATATATATATATATATATATATATATATATATATATATATATATATATATATATATATATATACACATACATATATGTATATAGATATACACATATATAGATATTTATATATATATATGTATATAAATATTCATATATATATATATATATATATATATATATATATATATATATATATATATATATATATATATATATATATATATAAATATATATATATATATATATATATATATATATATATAGTGAGAGAGGGAGACACAGGGTCAGACGTATTGCAGCAGGTGTCTGGTGACCAAGGCATGGACTGAACACCAGTGTTGATACTGCAGTGCCATACCCCATTCCAAAACACTTTATTCACCAGCTACCAAATAGGTGGTTGCCTGACTAACACTGAAGGTGTCAGAAGGGAACATGGGACACGGGTGGATAGTAGCCTCCCCTTTGATATTCACAGTGCCACACTCTTCTTGTAATCTGTCTACGTGGTACGTGTAATCACAAACAATGTGTCATGTACGGAAATATAGGTCAGTGTTCCCCTGTACTCATCACAATGCCCCATGTGGTATGTACCTCACATGACAACTACAGCAAGTGGAAAGGCCACAGACATACCTCCCAAAGGGTAATACTGCCCTGAAACACATACCCTATGCAGACTGACTCACATAACCACAGCCACAGTGCATTGTATACCGGCCACCCAGAGGTTACCTCTGCCAAACATACAGAGGTATGCCACACCCATAGCAGTCAGACAACCACCATATCAACACCTCACAATTCCACTGGGCTACACGGCCTAGGTCCCTAGTCCCTGCAACCTCACTAAACAGCACATGCTGGAGGGATAGGCTCCTATTGGTAAATATGCCATACTCTGAAGTAAACCACATAGCATGAACAAACAAGGCTCCTCAGTAGCAGATGTCAGACATACCCCTGATGATTGTCTGGGGGATAGGTAACACACCTTGGGAATCACCTCTGTGTATCCGGTTGACAGGAGGAAGTGAAATCTAATTACATGTGTATCACAGGCCATGGTAGCATATGGCTAGGCTGCTGTAGGCCCTAGGGACAATAGCGTATTACCTACATATGACACAATGCACACAGACATGTACACAGTGCAATACCTGCTATGTGAGGTGGAATGAGTGTGACAGTGAATGTGTGCAAGGTCTGTGATGGTCTGTGATGTTGTGATAGCTAAGTGTGAGGTTGTTTCTGTCATGGTCGTTTGTGTCCTAAGTGTGAGGCCAGAGAAAGATGTGTCAGTTATTGGAATGCAGACATAGTAGGATGGTATATGTTGTGACATAGTTCCTTGTGTATGACTGTGGTGTCCCATCATAGGCTGAAGCAATACATGTATGCTCAGTAAGTGGTACTGCTGGTGAATCCAGCCGACATTTGAACTGTTGTACCACCTGAAGCTGTAGGCCTAAACAGCACAATATGGTGTATGTTCACATTTCCTGGTAACACCGTCTTGTGTGTTTCCTGTAGTCTGCACAGATTATATTCTTCAGGCATAGGTATCTGTAAGTAGGGGCACACAGTACTGTAAGGTACATAGCAAATGCTCATCTGTGTTAGCATGCATTTGTGTGTTGTATGAATGTCTGATGTGTGTGTAATGGTGCCTGTACCATGCCCGCAATCACATGTGTGATGCAGGGTTTGTGTGTGTACCTAGCAACATGTATACTCTGTTACAGCAATATGCCAGCTATATTAACAACTGTGCACATATGTTAGGTAGGGGTATGGCGTCAACGACTAGGATGGGTTACTGGTTATACTGTTACTGTACTTCACATTCATTGCAATGGATGACATATTTCTGCATGCATTAGCTTGATATGTACCCCCCTGGCAAGGCTGTGCATTGGATCCCAAACAGTGAGCCAAGTACTGGTGTATACTGGTGTGTCATATGGAGTGTGGCAGGCACTGTCAGCCAGTTGTGGACTGAGCACTGATATGTGGTATTGAATGTGTGTATCCTCTGACAGATGAACAGTTGCTATATATGGCAGTTAACGGATAGCTGTACTGTATAATGTTAAGTGTGCCACATGACTTGCTCACACACATCGTTTACTTGTCTTCCAGGCTTATGGCTCATCACAGGAACCTCTGCTATACAGCTGCAGATGAACAGGAAATCCACCACAGCCTGGTTCAGCACTATACCCTGCTGTTTTCAAGGGCCAGCCAGCACCAGCAGGAGTGTACTGCACTGTGGCAAGAACTTGTCCGTTGGGTAAATGACATAGGCATGCATAACTGGACATATGAGCAGGTATGCCATCACTGCAGTGATTTAATTAGACATGTCCGGCGGCGTGCGTCTGATATCCACAGACAACAGCTTGCCACAGGTGGTGGGGTGGCCATATATCCCCCCCTCACCAGAGTGGAGGAACTGCTGCTAAGTGTGATGGCTCCTGGCCTACAGCAACAACAACATCACACGTGTTGTCATGGAGGCCGGAGCCACCCAGCATGGTGACATGGAGTGTGCAGGTAACATGCCCTAGCTGTAGACTACTGTTACCTATATTGTTAGATTATGCATGTGTGAGATGTGTACTGTGTTTAGCAGTTGAGCTGCCTATTGTGTGCAATACTGATAATTTGAGTAGTATCTGTACACCTATGCCTGTTCTACTGTAGTTTAGCACACTCACAGTAGCAATGCCACAGTTGTGGCCACTGACAAACTGTGCCATATTCTTGCAGGTCCCTCTGGTGTGAGAGCAGGGCAGACGTTACATGCTGGTGAGTGTGTTAACACTTTTTGGTATTGAACTGTGCATGTCATAGGTGAGGTGTAGGCCCACCTACGCATAATGCATGCTGTGCATGTTTGCTGTGAGATGTGAAACATCTCAGCAATGTCAGTAGCTGCCTCAATCACATGCAATGCACAGAGCATCAGACACAAATGTGGCAACACTGTACTGCACATTGGATAGGCATAGTTGACACACATGTACACAACATAACAAGTTTGTCATACGCAGTACACCTCAACATGCTACACATAGTGTAATCGGACACCCGCTGCCAGGTCACACTTCAATATCCCACATGTCATCCACACACCACACATACAATACCTGAGGGGTATGGGCCTAGCATGGGGCTGTGCAACACTCCTCAACACATAACACAGTCATGTTAGGCAATGCTCCCTATTGGACACCTCACACACCCTTGTGCAACGTGGCTGTGTAATTGTGAACTTAGCCACGGCACTGTGGTTCAGGTACAGCATGCTATGTTGTAGTCTAGCTCACTTTAGTGGCCTTGAGTGACCACATGATGCATGATGATGATGGCTAATGGTACTATACCCCATACTGTTACAACAGCCATGTCCAGGATTGGTATTCCATCATGTATACATGCACCACTCATCCCGTGTGTGTACATAGCATGCATGTGCTACACCTGTGTCCACAGTTATCTGCTACAGACACAGACACTGCAATCAGACATGGAAATCCATGTGACACACAGATAACACACGCAGCCATGGTATGTATACCTGTGTGTGATGGTGCACAGGACATTGCAGAGCTTATAATATTTGCACAGAAATGCCGTGTCCTTGTACACATTGTGTTCCAGGGTGTAGGCAATCATGGAACATGTACACACATGCACCACAGCCATGTACACTGTCATTAACTATGGCTGCTGTCTACACTCACACTGCATGGACTTGATCAACACTTATTCTGCATGCTGACACGTGAGAGTGACTTTTTGCCTTGTGATACTGTCACCCACCTTCAACTAGTATTGAGTATGATTTGAATTTCTGTTGTGTGTATCTGCTGTAGTGAGGAGTGTGCATGTGTTCCTGTGTGCATGTGCAGACTGTAACATGTGTTTCCTGTCTTCCTCTCACAAGTGCTTGAGGTAAGGCTTGACGAAAGCAGCAGGCGACCTGAAGCCACTGCCACGGATAGTGGTGATGATGACACATGTATTTTGGCACAGGGAGATTTGACAGGGTCTGTCATTCATCCACCAATCAACAGTACACAGAGTTCAACCCCATGTATGTGCACACTCATACTGCCATTACATCCCTCACCACCAATGGCCATAGGGGAGGGACAGCATACAGTTGGCTTTGACCAGGAGAGTGTGATACCCATGGCACATGCATCCCCTCACAGCAGCCATAGCCGTAGACCCGGAATGGTACCACATAGGTGGAGGTCCAGGGGTTCTCGGGGGAGCACCATTGGATGTCTGGCCCCTGGCAGGTGTGCCCTCACAGGTCTTACGATGACCACTATGTTCCGGCTGTAATGCAGGCTCAGGCATGTATGGAATGGTACACCAGGCAGGGACTTAGGGTGCAGAGGGCACACAACACTGCTATCAATGACAGCATCCGTGACCTTGCCGGTGCCATCCGGACATACACCGAGGTCATTGATAGACGTTGGGGGGAGACAATAGATGCCCTCCACAACATGTCTTCCTCAAGCCAGGACCATGTGGGAAGGTTGTGACATTGACACGGACGCATGCTAGCAACAGCAATAGCTGGCAGTGGTCGCGGATGGCCCACAGCTCACAGCCACTCCCGTAGTGGCAGTACCAGCTCCAGCAATGCTGGGGCTGGCCTGTCCATTGTCCATCCCAGTAGACCATGTGCACTTGGCTCTGGCCAGTCCCAGCATGGACATGGGTCCAGTCGTCATACCTCTGCCTGTGATGATAGTACCTAGTCAGGGTTGGTACCCAATACCATCCGTATCACCCCTGCCAGGCACAGGTACTGTGTCCGTGGCTGGAGACAGTGATCTGTACAGCCAAGCAGGTACAGTCTGTGGCTGTCCCACAAACCACCGTATATGGCAGACACATGGTGGAGCTGTGTGCATGCAGACACACACACATTAAGCAAACAACTAGGGCTCACACATACACACACACATTACATCAACATTGGCCCATGCTGTACTTTTGTCCCACACACACACACACACACACACACACACACACACACACACACACACACACACACACACACACAGACAAAGACACAGACATGTTGATTGGATGGGTCAATGTCAGGCTCTGGCAAACAACAAAACGCCCTGTGCATATGATGAACCTGTGCTGCCTCCTGTCATCTGCATTATCGACGGAGGGACAGGCTAACATGGTGCTGATGCACAGGGTGACACGATAGCAGTGTAGCAATAATAGCGATTTGTCAACAAGGAAGTCTAACTACATCATTGTAGGTATATCTGAGCAGACATTATGCATCAAAGCTCTGATTGTCAATGTAGCATTGTTTACACCACTGTTATGTCTGAGTATGTATTATCCAACCATGTGCCACTTGGCTGATGTGTGATGTGTTGCCAGCATGTGTTAGAGAGTGGACAGTACTTGTGTGATGTGTGCAGTACAGATTAACAAGTGTACATCTGTGAACACGGTGTGTGCGCACTGTCTGGATGTAGGTGCATAGTGGACACATGGGACATGTGGCATACCCTGTCATACACATTAACATTCCATTGCATCTTTCAATGGCCAGTATGCATTCTACTACAGTTATGTACTAACATGGGTAGATGTGTGTATGACATGGGTTGACACTATGCTGCGGGTGATACCGTTAATATCAGTCAATGATTTGCAGTATGGTAGTATACACAACCTCAACAGCATGACTATAAGCAATCATTGGATGATGTCCTGACAAATGACACACAGTAGTAGGGAACCCAGTATCAACTGGATCCTTCCGGTGCTACACTATAACACTAACCAGTGATGATGACCGCCACCCATTACTGTGACCACACCTGTGTGTCATATAGCCCCCTTAGGTACAAGCAGACACACTAGGGATGTGTCCATCCAAATCTGGGAATGCATGGAATGGCCTACAATGCATTTCCTGGATGGGACGCATATCCTACACAAGGGTATCATACAGACAGATACCTGTTGTGTGTTACATGCTGTATAGCAGTAAGCCGACTATGGCATAGTCATCCTCATGTACTATACATACTATCCCATCAGTACCACACCGGTGGTAGCCCTCAACATGTATGTTGGGTACCACTGTGTACATACAGACCCATGTTATGTCATGTGTCCCTTGGTATCCACATATCCATAGGTAATGTGGAGTCCAAAGGTGTACCACAGACATTAGAGGCCTGAATGCATATCCACAAGGCAGTTGTACACCTTTAAAGACTGTCCATTCTTGGCAGACTTTGTTGTGTATGACCATGTCTGACATATACCCCAGGCATATACCCTCACTCACACTAATCTTAAGTAACTGTCATGGGTGTGTGTGCCACAGATGACCTTGGCCACAGAACACAACAGTGGACGGCCATGTCACATACATACATATGTGACCTACGATCTGAGTAGCAGCGGAACAACCTGTCAATAGAAACAAATGTATTCATGTAGTATGCAGGCTTCACACCTATGTAGTGATTGAGGGAACATGTACACATATATATTTGCCACGCAGATACCTGATGTCTGCAATGCACTTACTGTTGTCATCATACTATGTCATACCATAGTAAAAACAAAACCCACACTGTGTTGACCAGCAGTGACACACACACAGTCAGCATTTGCAGGATTCAAACCCCTACCTACCTATGTTATGATACTAGGGAGAGACACATTAACATGGCACGCTATTTGTTTTACTGGCTGGTTTCCCTTCTCCTGCTGTATTTGTAGGATGGTGACATCATCAGAGTTTCCAAAGAGGAATGCACCTCTTTTAGTGTGTTTTCACAGTCTCCAAAAAGGGCACTCCTTTCAAAAACAATTGCACACACTCACTGTTTGTAGGATTCAAACCCCTACTTAACTATGTTTTGATATTAGAAAGAGACTTTCCAAAGAGGAATGTACTGCTTTTAGTGTGTTTTCACAGTCTCCAAAAAGGACACTCCTTTCAAAGACAACTGCACACACACTCATGGTTTGCAGGATTCAAACCCCTACCTAACTATGTTATGACACTCAAGAGAGATGCACTAACACGGCACACTATTTGCTTTACTGACTGGTTTCCCTTCTCCTGCAGTATTTGTAGGATGGTGACATCATCAGACTTTCCAAAGAGGAATGGACCTCCTTTACTGAGTTTTCCCAGTCTCCTAAAAGGGAACACCTCTCAAAGGAAACTGCACACATTCACCTACCCACACACACATGTTATAGGATTCAAACCCCTACCTAACTATGTTATAATACTGGAAAGAGACACATTAACATGTCACGTTATTTGCTTTACTGGCTGGTTTTTCTTCTCCTGCTGTATTTATAGGATGGTGACATCATCAGACTGGACATGGTGATGTGTGTACACTTTGTTTTATGCCATTCCAGGAATGGTCCATGTGGGTCAGCAGGTGTCAACAGCTTGAACATGACCTCAGTATCCTTACCTTGTGTGATCTGTGGACACACTGACATTCTGTCATATGTTAACACATATTTATGCACAGCTTCTTGGTTTTGTGGATACTACATGTGTCTGGAATGTTGATAAAGGGCTATTCAAAGTCTATGTGACACGTGTAAATGTGTTCATTGATGTATGCCCTGGGCATCTGCCTTGCAAACAGACTAGCATATTTGGGAACCATGATCCACACATGAACATACCACAGTTGGTAGGGTTGTGGTTGTGTCAGCTTCCAATAGCTCTGTTTATGACTGCAACCATGATGGACTCCATGACCTTGCAGATCAGACCTCATAGGCGTACTGGACTTGACTTCCCATGGTGTGTTGTGCACCAACACTTGTGGGGAGTGCCATATGTAGCTGTGACACATTCAACGGTTCCATATCCTGTGTAGGGGGTGCGACTCTGCTGACTGTTCAGGTGCATGATCTGTTTGTTCTGTAGTTTGTGCATGACACATATTGGGAATCAATGTATTCCACCTGCTGCCATGCTTTTGGCAGTGGGGGGTAGCTGCTCATCCATTCTACATGTGATATCTTCTGGTATGAGGATGTGGACTATTGTCAGTGGGGGATGGGTATGTACATATGTACCTGCCTGTCATGATGTCAGCATTGACACTCAGGTACAGTTGGCCCTGACTCAGGACATATATGTGTGTACATTGATATTTATGACATAGCTGAAGGAGGTGTATGATTCAGTCTGGACCCCTTCTCAGCTCCTCTTTACAAAACACTAATGAACATGAGCACTAATCCCTGTTATACTCTTTTACATGCTTAACACCCTACTGATCCTTTGTGATCAGGCTACAGAGTATGTCATGATAATATCCTGGCATGTCCAGGGGTCAGTTTTGTGTGTACTCTTCAGTCCAGCTGGTGGATATTGTGATATTGACACAATGTCACATCTGCCTCATGTACACAGACAACCCTCTCCTCTTCCCGACAAACTCAGATATATGTGTGAGATACAGATATACAAGGAGCTGAACTCTCAACCCATGACTGCACAGTCTATCAGGTGGTGAAGGTAACCACACACACCACATATCAGTCTCACATATCCTCTAGCAACAGCACTCAAACCACATGAGCACACATTGACATACTCAGATGCTGTAAATGTACTCTACCTAAGCAGCAGAGACCTCCAAAGCAGACACACACACACACCTGCTACGCCACTACAATACCCACATATCACTAAGTTCACAATGTCAGTGTGCCACACAGTCACTGCCCTTCAGGCTAAACAACACACCTAATACACTTGTAATAGGTGACACTTATGTTCAGACAAACTGACGTACCACTCACCAGCTCTGACAAGGGAATAGTTACTTTGGGCTGTCTGTTGGGTGCCAGGATCTGCCACATAACACAGGCAGTCAGGTCACTCCAAAGCAAGTGCAAGACTGGCACCATCATTGTCCATGCTGGTGTGTGTAACCTCAGACGTTACTCTCTGGACCACATGACATGATACATGGAGGTACACTCTGATCATGTAGCCCAGGCCAGTATGACCCTGACCTTGTCTAGCATCTTACACCCACCAATTATGATGTCACAGTATACAGACACACATATCACATTTAACAGTTGGCTAACAAATTTGTTTCATTCATAGGGGATACAGTGTCTGTCAGCGTATGGTGACATGCTCAACATGCCATGTAGCTTCACTATGGACAGCTTGCACCCATCACCCTTGGACTTTGGTATGCTGGTTAAGGCTCTTGCTACCACCAGAGTGCCTTTTTTAAGCAGGGCTCAGAAGACAAACCCACCTCCATAGACATTACAGGTTAAATGAAACTAAGGGTAATGCTGCCCAACAACAGTTGTGTTAACCTCATATTGTGGCCACTCAGGACTCTCCTCAGTATGGAGGAGAGCAATATCTGTGCTTTAACAGCCACCTGGTTCAGGCTCGCTTATGCACACCAGCACTACCAGGTTATATTTCATACCATTCTGTCTGACAACAAGACTTGGAACAGACAACACAACTAGGGGGAATATCCATATACATCACAGATACACACACCCCCAGGTTAGTAGCACTGCACAAAGCATCACAGACTATACATATACAACTACCATTGTGCAATACTGCCTTTCAGTTTGTTGCCTGCTACAGAACACACTCCCAAACTCAGGAAACACACTTGGCTTTTGTGGGAACTATGGAGAATATGATGGTCTCCACAGACACCATTATATTGTGTGACTTCATATACACACATATTGACTGGGGATACTACTCAAGCCCCGACAACCTCACCCAACAGTCACTACAATTTGTGGACTCATATGCTTTGGCACAACCAGTCAGCACAGCCACAAGGGGGAATACATATTGGACCTGCTCATCACCAACATGGGGACTCTATGTTCCACACCAGCGATATACCCCTCATTGGTAAGGTCAGAACATACATGTATCTCACAGGACATACATATACCCTCCACACACCCATTCTGGGTAATCTTGGTGAACTTCTCATGAACCAACATCTCACTTCACCGAAGCAATGTGGCATATATGGCTCACACTGCTGCATCCTTTACATACACATTCTATGGACACCTAGTGGACTGCATGGATTGTGCTATCCCAAATAAGACCCACTACTATAATGGCACGGGACCTGTCTGGTGGACCCCAGCCATTAATAAGATGTACAACATCAGGAGGACGCTACTACATGTTAGAGCACAATCCCAGACTGGGAAGGCATCTGTGATCTGTACTAGCAGACAGCTACAATCACTCATGGACTTTTCTAATGGCCGCTTCTACCAGACAATTGCACCTGACATGTAGGACTATCACACAGCCTTCTTCAGTTATGTCAGGAACCTGGGTGGACACTCACTGATATGCTGTGAGTTACTGCATACTGACTAAACCTACCCTGAACCCACTTGCACTACCTACATCCTGGCAAACAGGTTCAGTGCAGATGTCTCCCACCCATCCCCCCTAAGGAGCAACTCCATCCCAACAGAGTATAAGCTCCCTGACATCACACAGTAACAGGTGAGTGCTGCCCTCCCCACAGCATACATCACAGTATCAATGTGACCAGATGGTGTCCCAGCCTGCATCATACATGAGCATCATGACAAACACAACCCTCACATTACATCACTGTTCAATATCGGAGTTACCACAGGATATGTACCTAAGGAATGGTGTACTGGGACAGTGGTCCCGCTCCACAGAGCTGGTGCCACAACGGACCACAGACAATATTGCCCTACAAGTCTATGTAGCCTGTTCTACAAAGCTATGGAGCATATTGTCATAGGACTCCTACACATAGACATCGGGAACCTACAGACACTGTGTCCTACTCATTTCAGCATTGTTGTGGGCAGATCTTGCCTCTTGAACCTGTAGGTATTCTTTTATGTCCATCGACATAGGGGCGGCTATCCACACAGCCTACCTGAACCTTGCAAAACCATTCAACACAATAACCCACTGGGCCATTATGCATAGGCTCACCAGCGTCAATTTGGACACATATCTCACACAATGGATTGATACCTAGATTATGGATAGCACCTACATGGTCAGGATTGCAGGTGCCATGTCTGACTATACACCAGTTACACATGGCATCCCACACAGCTTGGTCCTGGGATCTCTCTTGTTCAGTATATATTTGTCTTACTTACAGGCTATCACAGGGGGAATATGGCTGAACATGTTTGCACTTGACTGCAAACTGGGTACCATGATCAACTCTCCAGCTGCCATATGCATACTCAATCAGGGTCTCACACAGATGGATGATTGGTGCCTGAGCCATGGCCTACAGCTAAATGCCATTAGTTGCATAGTCATCCCCTTTGGGAGTAACAACATGCCCACACATTACCACATAGGTAGTACTCCATTACATACGGTAGGAGTTGTTAGGGGTTTGGGGACATCACTTGTTCGTACTGTCGCCTTTAACATTCACATTGCCAAGGTGGTTGGACACACCTTCTATGTGTGCCAACTTATCCCATATGGTTTCACATCTAGATCGAGTGAGGTCATTGTGCCCCTATACTCATCACATCCATGCTTGGTTACAATGCCACATTTGGGGTGTATCTTACCTGATACCTGCAGCAACTGTACTGGCCACGGACGGTCCTCACCAAGCAGATCTAGGGACTCACACAGATGCCCTGCATAGTTCAGATGCAGTAACTCCAGCTCTACTCAGTCGCTTACCACCTACTCAGATACAATGTGTGCCTGTTGTTTACAGCTATACCCAAACCAGAATTACTGGACATGCTCCACATCAGGATATCCAACTCTCTTGGAGCTACACACTGCAGGGACGTATAACTCAGCACAGATGTTAATAGGACATTGTGGAGGGACAGATTCTTATCCCAGAGGCTCCACTCACTACAAAATGTAATCCCAGTTTCACATAGGCAGAGCCACCCACTGACCACCAACTGGAGACATCTTGACGACTGTATGGGTGATTGCATATTTACCCCTGGGATATCTTCTGTGTCCCTGCTAGACAGAGGCACACTAGCATAAACATACATGGGCTATCTTGTGTGACCTACTATTCACACACACAGTGTAGTAATCTGACAGGGTTGTGAATGCCAAACACACTCTGGCTAGGCTTGTACATGCCCTAGGGCAGATAGCCTAGTATCGACCTCTGAACCTATGATAATGTTCAAGATGCACAATGTTTATTGCTGATACTGTTTGCAGGTCTTTATCATCTTTGCTTTACCAGTTTCCATGAAGAACTTCAGTATCTGCAGAACATATTTGATTATGACAGGGTTCCACTATATTATAGATGTGTATGTTGTCATATAACTGTGTGCACAGGGCAGATTGCTGTATAGTGACAGGTTCCTGGATTAACACATGCAACTGCCAGATATGCGTGGCCTCTGCTGTACTCAGACATGGCCTGTGTGAGCATGCCCAGTTCTGACATTACATGTTTTGTTGCCTGACATTTGTCTCATTTATTCAAGTGTGTCAGCATGCCCAGTGTGACCCTTCAGTATGTTGCTAACTGAGGTCCACTACATTTGGTGATGTGTGCGAACATGACCAACATTAACATTTATACTGTGTGTGTTGGAAGTCAGGTTTTGTTCTCACTGCAGGACTCACCTTTGTGTCATAACTCAACGAGGACTATGCTGTGCCTGCAGGGTTTCCATGGAATACTTTGCATAGACTTATCAACATTCCATCATACAGGTGGACCACTGCAATACTGTCATGGTTTAGTGGTTCAGTACTTTGGCTATAGTGCGCAGTATTCTGGGTTCGAGGCCCATCGCTGATTTATATTTTAATAATGAGCAGACCACACTGCTTAAGGGCCTGTTAAGCAAATATGAGCATGTTGACTTTTGTTCAGCTATGCCCTACTTAGACCAGGCTTGTCCGACACTGCTCAATATTCACCAACATTGCTGGACGTTGTCCAATATTACTGAACATTGACCACAGTTGTGCTAGTTGGTTTGTGCGATTTTGTTTGCATATACTACCTGGTGGTAATTGCTGTTTAGCACTGCTTTATATTGCTTAACACATGGCATTCATGCCTTAGGTGGTGCTGCAGGGTTGCCTATGTCGGATGCACATACTACACTCCCTGCACATGTTTGGAAGCAGGTAGTGTCAACTTAGGCGTCCTTTTTACTTTATGTGCGAGTTGGAGAGGGGTATAAATTCCGGAGTTCCTACTGAGCCAGTGTATGTGCTATGCGTTGCCTCTTTGCCAAGGCCAAAGCATACTGGGCACGCCACCTTCTGCCTACTGGGGCAGGCTCAGGTTGTTCCTCCTCCGAGTCACACTCTGCCTGTGATGGCCTTGGTAATGGTGAGGGGCTGTTTGGCCCAGACCTATGCTGGTCCTGCTGCAGCTGTTTTAGCAGGATCATATTATGTAGCATAGCACATACCATGACAATTTGGGTACATGTAGTTGGTGAGTACTGCAAGGCTCCACCAGATGTGTCCAGGCACCGGAACCATGACTTGAGCAGCCCAAACACACGCTCTATTACATTACGTGTTTGTGCGTGTGCCTCATTATGGCGTTCCTGTTCAGGTGTGTGTGTGTTTCTGATGGGTGTCATCAGCCATGGCTCCAGTGCATAGCCAGCATCCCCCACTAGGTGACCATGTGGGATGTCCCTTTGGCAAATGTCTGGTACAGTTGTGTCAGATGCCAGATATGGGAATCATGGTAGCTTCTAGAGCAGCCTGCACACACATTCAGTATTATGCCCTGGGCATCATACATGACCTGGAAGTTGATGGAGAGGAAGCCCTTACAGTTGAAGTAGACCCTACCCCGCTTGCCGGCTGGTGCTTTGATGCGTATGTGCGTGCAGTCTATTGCACCCACTACCTTAGGGTATTCCGCTATTTGCTGTAAGAGATGCATATTGCTGGCCAATACCTCGTGGGAATTGGGGAAATATACATGATCACCGCCATGTGCTGACATGGCATCCAGGAACTGGTGTAGTACCCTGGATGCTGATGCCTGTGATATCCCCATCATATCACCAGTTGGTCTCTGGAAGGTACCTGTTGCTAATATTCTTAGGCCAACACATACCTTGGTTTCCACTGGGATGGGTTCCCCTCTGTTGGTTCTGTGTGTGAGGCGTGGCCTGCACAGCTCAACAATTTGCTGCAGGAGGTCTCTGTCCACTCTATAGTGCTCCACTATCTCCAGCTCATGCAGCCCCTGGTAGGTTACCCTGGGCCTGTACACTCTTCTCCGTCTCCTCACTGTGGGTTGTCCAGCAGCATTTCCATTGTCACCACCCTCAGCATGTTGCATATGTCACCTTTTAACAGCAATGGCAGCCCCTAATATTTCTTTGTCTCAGTAAAGCTTTTTCAGTTTTCACTTCTATTAGCTTACTGCAGTGTCTCTTGTGAGAAACATAATGGACTGTTGTTTACAGAGTTTTAAGTGCTAGGCTGTGCTGGGCTAGTGTACTGCCTGTGTAATTGCCTGATTTTGATTGTTTTCACCTGCTAGCTCTGCTAGTACTCCCTGGTAGCTTCCTATTTGTTGTGCTTCCTTTTTCCTGTTTCCTCAGGGGGGAGCGTCACGCACACAAGCGCAAACACGAGCTCAGCAACTAAGATGCGTGCACACATGCTTACATGGACTAAAACGTGCTTATTCGGGTTAAAACACGTTTGCAACTCTTTAAACAGCCTTATACATGCTTACTCCATCTTAAACACGCACACTCACGCTCACACGCGTGCACTGTCTTACTCGGGTTTACAGGCGTGCACACGCACGCATGCATGCTCAGCAAGAAACTTTGGTGTTATCCATGGTATACACCTTCCATTGCCTGGCTTTCCCTAACCTACCTGTTGACACACATCTTTCCATGATGTCTAAATGACAGCGGACACATGCCACTCTGCTCCAATGAGCTTCACTTCTTTCATACATACCCCCCATGTGATGTCACCTATCTTCTACTCTGTTACTCCCCATATCCTACTCGTAAACTCCGACTGTGCTCATTTGGTATGTAAACTAGTGATTCACTATCCTAACACTCATTTACATAGGATTGTCTACTAATGCTTGGTTACATGTCTTAGACTGAGCTTCCCCCCTTAGCAACCTTTACTCGGTGGCCATCTTGTCTTCAGCCTGCCATTCCCTTGCATTGTACATTACCACTTTCAATAAAATCCACATTTGTGGGTTTTAATTTGTAGTATTCTGGTTTTTAGAGGGCAGCCCGCTTGTGCGGCGCTGCGCTACGCTTAAACATCGGATATCGGCGAAAAAAATATTTTTATTTTAATTTTTCATCAGGAAACATTTTCAATGGCCGTATATTTGGCCATTGGCATGCTTCCTGCACTGGATGCAACCTTTATTTCGGGCTGTCACGGCTCCGTTTTGCTATTTGCAAAATAGTACTCAGTTGTCAACTGAGTACATTTCTGCAAATAACACTGCTCTTACTCAAACAGGTTCGGGTTTCCTGAATCACAAATCTACCTCATTTGCATGCCTTTCGCTTGCAATTGAAGTGATTTGCATGTCCCAGCCCTGTCCGTGTAAGAGACGTTTTAGGAGCTCTCTTACATGCCCCTACAGGCTGTTCCTGGATCGCTCGTTAGACATGATGGCTGCATGGAGTCTTATTCTACTCTTAGACTCCGTGCAAGCCATCGTGAATCCAGCCCTATATCTTATACACTGAGTTAAAGACAGAAATACTGTACTTATATGCTGCCACATCTCTCGCTCTTGCTTGCAGTAAGGGTGTGATGAGGGCCAAATACAATGGAATAATGACGTCCTTGGACCTGGATGCCATACCTTTGCTTATAGGTTGAGCAACATACCATGATTTCCTTATTACCGTAGATACATGTTGGTAAAATGCCAGGTTACTGTCTACTTATTTCTCCAAATTTCTGACTACTCTTAGGGGTGTGTTATCAATAAGGTGGCTTTCTGAGGTAGCCAACTTTCCAAAGGATAGAATTATGCATGAATTTCTACTGGGTTTTAAACAGTGGTTCTGGCACCAGTTATTTGTGTGTGCAATCCCTTCCTGGAGTATCTTGGGTGAATTCTAAGACTACTCCTAGTTTGCAATCATCAGCAAACGTGGTCAGCCACAGGCCCTTGTTCTTGGCCTTGACCTCCAAGCAGTAGTTGCCAAAGGGGATTGGACACAGAACATAATGCTGAGGGATTCCACTAGTCACCAGCCTCTTTGTGGAGGTAGACTCCCCTATCCTAACTTCCTGGGTCTTATCTGAGAGTCATCTGGTATCCATCATGTAATACAGAGGTGTATGCCTAATTCCTAAATGGATAACTTAAAGGCTACCACTCTCTCAACTTCTTTTGTTGTGTCTCTCTGCTCTCCATGTAGCCTCTCTGCTGCTGTTGTTGTTCATCAGTCATTGCCGATGATGACCAAGGACATCACATCAAGGAAGTTGACTGAGTACTGTGTGTCTGACTGTGACTGATCAGTCTGATGCAAGCTTGGAAAGATCTGCCACATGTCGGGCACAAATGATCTGTTGAGTTGGTTGACAAAGATTTGGCTATGGATTTACACAGCTCATGCTTCCTCTGCACCTCTGCAGTCCTGCTCTGCTCATAGGAAGCAGCACCTCTGCTGATGCAGCTTCGCCAGGTGGGACAGTCTTGCACTAGAGTTTCTTAGGAGTCCGGATTAATGCCAAAGCTCTTCAGAGACACTTTCAGCATGTCCTTGAAGTACTTTTTCTTCCCACCTTTTGTGTGTTTGCCTCCCATGAGTTCACCATAGAACAGTGTCTTGGAGAGGCATGTGTCTGGCATACCTACAAGGTGGCCTGCCCACCTAACTTGGGCTCTCCTAAGTAGGGTGTAGATATTTGGCAGTCCGGATTGAGAGAGCACAACTGTGTCTGGAACTTTGTCCTGCCAGGTAATTTTCAGCAGCCTTCTTATGCAGTTCATATGAAAGTAATTCAGCTTTTTGGCATGATGCTCATATACAGTCCATGTCTCACAGGCATACAGTAGTGTAGGCAGTATGACTGCCTTGTTCACCTTCAGCTTTGTGGACAGTTTGATGACTCTCCTCTCCCAGAATGACTCCCGCAGCCATCCAACTGTGGAGCTTCCCTTGGCAACACATGTATCTGCCTCATCATCAATGTTTACAAATTTGGTGAGTGTGCTGCCGAGGTATGTAAACCTGTCAACAGCCTTCAGGATCTTACCTTCAGCAGTGATAGTTTGTTCCACATACATCTTCTGCAGTGCAGGCTGATGCAAAACCTGAGCCTTCTTGGTACTGATTATGAGGATGACATTTCTGCAAGCAGTGGAAAAGTGGTTCATGCTTTGCTGCATCTGGACCTCTGTGGCAGCATTGAGTGTGCAGTCATCTGCAAACAGAAAATCGCACACAAAATCCTCTTCAACCTTGATCTTGGCCTGTGACCTCCGCAAGGTTGAAGAGCCTGCCATCAGTCCTGTATCTGATCTTAATGCTGGTTTCTTTGTCATCACAGAAGCCATCTGACAACATGGCTGAGAACATCATGCTGAACAGCATAAGTGCCAGTACACAGCCTTGCTCGACTCTGTTGGTGACTATGAAGGCATCGGAGGAGTCTCCATCATCCAATACTTGAGCTAGCATGCCATCATGGAACTGACGCAACATAGTGATGAATTTGCCTGGGCAGCCAAATTTCTCCATGATCTGCCATAGCCCCTCATGACTAACAGTGTCAAAAGCTTTGGTCATGCCCACAAACATTATATAAAGGTCCCTGTTTTGTTCCTGGGACTTTTCCTGTAGTTGACACATTGCAAATATTATGTCCAATGTCCCTCAGCCCTCTCCAAAGCCGCACTGACTCTCTGGCAGCTGTCCATCTTTCACATGTTGAGTAAGGTGGTTGAGGAGGATTCTGGCAAGGATTTTGCTGGCAATAACCAGGAGAGAGATTCCTCTGTGGTTGTCACAAGACTGCCTGTTTCCCTTTCTCTTGTAGAGATGGATGATGGAGGCATTCTTGTGGGATAACTTCCTGTTGCCACATGATCTGAAAAAGTGGGTGAGCTTTTGTAAGAAGACTGATCCCCCTTGTCTTGCAGATTTTGGCCAGGATGGAATCAGAGCCTGGTGCTTTGCCTTTGGAGAGAAGCTTAATTGCTTCCTTAACTTCTGATTCCTTTGGAGGTTCTGCCAGGGAGATGTTAATGGCAACTTGTGGCATGCAGTCAATGGCTTCAGCATTGATGGAAGAGGGCCTGTTCAGGACATTGATGAAGTGCTCATCCCATCTTTGCTGGATGGCATTCTTGTCAGTGAGCAGGGTGGACCCGTCTGCACTGAGCAGTGGTGATGTTCCAGAGGACTGTGGCTCATAGATGGTCTTCAGGCCATCATAGAAACACTTGAAGTTGTTGCTATCAGCGTACTTCTGGATCTCATCTACCTTTCTACTGAGCCAGGAGTCTTGCATCTCTCTGAGCTTTGCTTGCACCTTGCTTTTGATGGAGTTATAGGCTGCTTTCTTGGAGACAGATGTAGCATCTTGCTGGATGGATATGAAGGCTTTGTGCTTCTTATCCAGCAACTTATGAATGTCTTCATCACTGTCATCAAACCAGTCCTGGTGTTTGCATGTGTTCAGGTCCAAGTGAGCAAAAATGGTATTGTAAACCACATGCCTAAAAGCTGTCCAGTCCTCTTCTGCACCACTGGTGCCAAAGCTGAGTCGGTCAAGCTTACTGTCAATGTCCTCATTGAGATTCTGATGCACAGAGTGCTGTTCTAACTTGCTGACATTCAAGCACCTATTGATCTTTTTCCCTTGTTGGTGCTGCCTGGGCTGGATGTGCATGTTGAGTTTTGAGAGGATGAATCTGTGATCTGTCCAGCAGTCTGCAACATATGGCCTTAGTCATTCTAACATCCTGCCGGTCCCTTCTCCTTACTATGATGTAATCAATGAGATGCCAGTACTTGCTGCATGGGTGCATCCAGGGCATTTTGTTATGGTTAGGTAGGCGGAAGACTGTTTGTGATCAACAGGTCAAGAGCTGTGCAGGTCTTTAGAAGTAGATGACCATTGCTGTTGCTTTTGCTGACTCCATTCCTCCCAATAACCCCTTCCCATGTCTGGTAGTCTGCACCAACTCTGGCACTGAAGTTGCCTAAAATGACGAGCTTATCCGCCTTGGGCACAGATGCTATGAGGGACTCCAAGTCTTCATAAAATTTGTCTTTGATCTCCTCTGGGTCTGTCATGGTGAGACCATATGCACTGATGAAGGTGGCATGGTGCTTTCCTTTGAGGGGGAGCCACAATGACATGAATCGGTCATTGAATTCTTTTGGGTGGCTGGCTAACTTGCTGATCAAATTAGATCTAATGGCAAAACTCACTCCTGCTTCACGGCATTAATTGTTGCTGCAGCCACTCCAGACAAAGGTAGAACCAGCTTTAACTTCTGTTAGCTGGCCTTCATCTAAGAACCTGGTCTCGCTGAAGGCTGCTATCTGGATGTTGTACCTGCCGAGTTCTCTTGCAACAAGTACTGTCCTTCTCTCAGGTCTGTCTGTTTTGAACCTATCCATGAGCGTGCACACATTTCATGAGCCAATGTTGAGTGAAGTTACTGATATTTTTTTCCTTTGTGATTCGACTGCATGATTGGGATCCTCACCAGCCTCAGCAAGCAGGCCAGGGGTAGGGTGAAGCAGGCTATATTCAGGGCACCTTTTCTAGCCCCTTCCTTAGACCATGAAGGTGAGCAGAGTGATCCTAAATAAGGCTGCTCAGACACCCAGGGAGCTGCCAAACTCCACTGCTGCTTCAGTCCAGTAGAGAGAAACCCATTGCCCTGGGCCGCCTGTATGTGGGGTTGCAGCTAAAACTTCCAGTGTATCCACGGCTTCTGCTTCGTCATTTGCCCATCACCACAGGACTTGACAGGGGGAGTGGGTAGCATCTCTACTCACTGAATGGCTGTACAATCCTGGGTATAACCATAGTCTGAGTTGTACTTCAAAGAACCTCCGACACCAATTGTCAAACTCACAATTTACAAAAGTTTTTTTCTGCCATAAAGTGTTTGCCAAAAAGCTTTGTTATAAATTGCATTATATGTCAATCATAATAGTATGCTTTCATTTTCTTGTTTGCAAATCTAACACTGTACAGCATTTTTATGGCTCCCTATTGAAATGCCACCACTCAGAACGCTGAGTGCCTACAAGATTCCCCCCACCAAAAAAAAACCCCAGAAAACATCACATTTCAAAAATCACTCTTCTCCTTTAAACTTCTTTTTGTGGGGGGGGTGTAAACCTCCCCTGCACTCCCATGTGGGTGAATAAGCCCCACAGCACACACCCTGAACTTATATATACCAACTCTGAGATCATCATAACTTGGTGAAAAGGGAATATTCAGAGAAATGGCATCTCAGACTTGGTATATGTAAGTCCAATCTTTCAGCCATTCAGTCTCTGTATTTCAGGACTCGTACAAACAGGTCCCGACATTTCAAATGTTTACACAGTTTTATTCCACTGTGCAGTATTTCCATATCAGATGCAAAAAAGTCTTTATCAAACTGGGATTCAGCAGATTGTCCTAGAATGCATTTATGCTTATCGCCTAAAATGTGTTAACTGTTGTTTTACTGTACTGTTTACTTATTTTACTGTGGAGCTTTTCTCTCTGCGCCTCTGCTGAAAAGGAGCAGCTTGGATACCCAGTCAAACCATACCAGTAAACAAATGCAATAAATAAATATGTGCGATTGTTTACATTACCTGAATGGGGTATTCTATAAAGTGCCCCGGCCAGGTCTGTAGGCAGTATACACTCTTTTGACCTCATCCATTGTCTTGGTGACCATCTCCAAGAAGTCCACCATGTTGAGTAGGCATAAACTTCCCTTGAAGAAACCAGACTGGGTTGGATCCAGTGTCTGATGTTCATAGAATGTTCATGATGGTTTCATATGTCATTACTTATCATTTCCATGACAATTTTTTCCATGGTTTTGCCTATTAAACTAGTCAGACTTATTGGTCTAAAATTTCTAGAATCAGGCGGAAGGCCCACCAAAGGATGACCATTGCAGTTCTCCATTTTGCATTACATGAACCCTGAATGGAAGCTATTGTTGAATAGTGACTGTACTGGTCCTGATAGGTAATGTTTCATGCTATTTTGAAGATATCTTGGGGCATTATCTGGGTCTAGTGATGTAATGTTCTTGTTCTTTGAACATGCATTTAGGACCTGCTCCCTAGTGATATCTGCGAGGGTTATGATCAGTGGTAGCTTGGCATGAGAGGGGGGTAAAACTGGAGCTGAATTTGTTGGCCACTAGATTTGTTATGTCTTCTGGCTCCACATACGTTGCTTCATTTATAATTAGTCCAGCACATTTTTGTATACTATCTTTGAGACTGCAGGCTATATGGTTGTCCTTGGCCTCAGAGGCAATGTTTACCTCAAAATTTGTTTTGATAGACTTGATTTCCACATTGAGATGTTTGCTTAAATTCATGAGAGCGTTTTTATCCTGTTAGGACTTGCACTTCCTAATTTTTGCCATGGCTTTCTTACTTTTGTTGTGCATGGCTTTCTTCCTTTTGATGTACCGTCTATTTATGTTTGGATTCCACAAGAGTAACTTGTTTTTGTGTTCATTCTGAGTGTCTTCCTGGAAGGCATAGCTGTGTTAATACTATTAGCAGATTCTACAGTGTTTTTGTGAACAATTGTGTATGCACACCTGTGTTCTCGAGATCAGGGGGCTTGAACTATTGGCAAGTTATCATTTAATAATATAATTTTTTCCTTAGAGTAGTTTCTAACTTCTGAGCAGCTAGCCTAGGGCACAGATTTAATTTTTATTTCCAAGGATATAGCTTTATGGTCTGAACTTACAAAACAGGATGTTACACTGGTAGTGTGGGTGTGGCATTTCTCCTGCCATGTATGTTTTTGCCCCTAATGGGTGTGTGGACTATCTGATCCATGGTGTTCATGTTTACAATGTTGAGGACTCTAAGGACCTGCACATTTGGGGTAGTGCATAATTTCCAATTATTGGTGAAGGTAGTTAAAGTCAACCATGTATATAGTACTGGATTGAATGGTGAGTGCCTCCAGTATACCTAAGTAGAAGTTATGGGTTTTCTGGGTCATATAGCGGGGCCTATAGCTTACAAAGATATGGTATGGCACTTTACTTATAGTAATTTAGATCTGGAGAAGCTCAAGTGTGTCATCTTTTTAGACCATCCTTAAGGTGATCTTGTTTTTTTTTATGGAGATTGAGACACCTCCACCTTTAGTCTCTGACTGTTCAGTAGCTAGCCTAAGTCTATGGAAGGCTTTGTAGTACTGCACTGCCATAGTGCTCTATGTGGCTTTAAACCATATGTCTGCATTCTCCATGGTGAGGAGAGCTTGGAGGGTGTGGAGTCTCTTATTCACACATCTGGCATTGAGCAGTATCACCCTTAGATTGACTTTGGTTGGCTTTGTTTGGCTTTGTTGTATCAGAAGGTTTGTCAGTTTGGCACTGCCTAAAAAAGGCACTATGGGGAGGGTACTGTTTTATCTTCCCTTGCTGATAAATATTGCACCCCTGGAGAATGACAACAGATGTTAAGCCAATTATTAAATTTAATCATCTTCTGTCCATATTGCAGTGTCATAGTAGGGTCATACCATCTTGGGATACATAGACCCCAATAATGTTTCTCTTCATGTACTCCAAGGAAGTTCATCTCAAGTACTTTACACCCACAATTAATAAGTAATTTACATGAGGGGAATATAGCTGAAACCCTTGATGTCTTTAAGGGGTCATTTGCTTGTATCCCATAGACTTCGATTACAGGGGGTTTAAGGTATCACACAGTGAAAACTCAAGCTTGGCTAGGTTTTTATTATAGTTTTTAATAATTATTTTTGCACATGCAATATGTATGTGAGCAGTGCTGTATATTACAGTTTTTCTGCCATCTCCTTATTCTCAGGTTATGGCCTGTGCCTGATAATAATAATGCTTCTACTTTCACTGCACATATACCTTATACCTAGATTATATTACTGTTATACTCTGGAGGTAGCTGTTATACATCTGTGGGGGTGATTCTTTAAGATGGTACTATATACTGGGTGATTCTTCAAGATGGTACTATATACTGACCCCAGACTAGTGTCTTTGTCTCTCATCTTCTACTTAGTCTGCAGGTAGAGAGCTACATTGACTAATTACATCTACAATACATGGCATTACTGTTTCTATACTTTTTGTTGCCTTTGCAATGATACACAATATTGGTCCTTTTTACCTGAAAAGACTTCATTCGTTCTTTTTGCTTATAGCCATGCCGAAGTCACAGCTGTTTTGGAAAACTGCACAATGTTTATGTTTTCGTTTCCTAATGTTTTCTACTGCGCTCCCATCAACTTAAGGCTCTCTGGTTTGGCATCTTTCATTTTTAAAATTGTATCTTCCTGGATTTTGTTTTTCCCATTTCTTTTTGAATCTCCTTTATTTATTTATTTGTTTGTTTGTTGACATCCTGACAACTGGAATAGATTGTGAATGGATTACTATAAAATTGCTTCTCGGCCTTTTAGCTAAGATTAAGTGTCGTAGTAGTAGCAGTGCGGTAAATGAAGGCAGCAATGTCAGTAGACACTTTATCAGCCTGCATTTTTAAAGAAACACCATCTGTCTCTGTACTGCTCTTAGGTTGTTTTAGCAGTATCCTGATATTTCCTAACTTCTTCTGATACAAAAACTGTTCTGAGTTTGCCTGAGTTTGACAAAATATTTTTAAGTTTTGCAAAGTTTTTCTCTGTTTGCAGAATTTAACACTGGGGACATTTCTCAGGTTTTGTAAACTTATTTCTATGCATTCCTGACACTGCAGGACTACTTTTTGTTGTAAAGCAGTTGTTACAGCACTTGAGCACAAAACCAGTTTGTTTTACATTAAGAGGATTTTATTCCGTACTCTGTTGGGACCCTAGGGCTGAGTCAAGCCATCCAAGTTGGGAACTGTTTCTGGAAGGATTAGTCTGTGTTTATCTGATTATCCTGAGGGCTTAGCTTTGTAAAAGTCTTTCATCCTGCCGGTATACAATCTTTGCATTTGCAAATACAATCTTTGCATTTGCAAATCATGCAAACACGGTTACCTGTGCCTTGAATATATGCAAACCTCTCCATTTTAAAATCCTCTATAGGCAACACTCTCCAAAGTCACCCACTGTTCATGGGTACTTGAGGAGCTGCAGGATTGCAGAGAGGGCTGCACCACTGCAAGTCATCCTATAGTATACTACTAAACACTGTCACTTACACCTTTAATCGACTATCCCCTGGACCTTCCCATCTGCTAAGTATCTGGTATAGTGGATATGTGGATAACTTCCCTGTTATCTCAGTTTGTGGCCTGGTATATATGGCCATCCTGAGGCAGTGTAGTAACTGCCTAATGTTCACTGACAACTGCTTAATTTTAGAACAGACAAACACAGTACATGCGAGATATAGATACACAATGCCATTGGAGGCAAAGCTCTCACATGCAAAATGAAAAATGCAAACTAATTTGTCAGTGTTACTCCCATAACACTCACAGTCAATATTAAGGAACAAACACATGGATCCACATAAGCAGAAGTACTCACACGTAATCTACGCAAACCTCCAAGACCTAAAGTACTCACACATAATCTACCCAAACCTCCAAGACCTAAAGTACTCACACGTAATCTACCCAAACCTCCAAAACCTAAAGTACTCACACCTAATCTACCCAAACCTCCAAGACATAAAGTACTCACATATAATCTACCCAAACCTCCAAGACCTAAAGTACTCACACAATCTACCCAAACCTCCAAGACCTAAAGTATTCACAAGTAATCTACCCAAACCTCCAAGGCCTAAAGTACTCACACATAATCTATCCAAACCTCCAAGACCTAAAAGCATCTGTCACTGGCCCAGAGCACTCAGACAGCACCTCACACAACTCTGAAAATCATAGTAGCCTCACATTCAAGCTCATAAGGCAACACGCCACACAACGAAACATTCTAGTTACTGGGGATTCCATTGAAAGATGCACTGATTTCCCCCTTACCATACTGAAGGATGGGAATATTCCAGCGAGTAGTTTGTCTGGAGCCAGGATCCACCAGGTCATGCATGCACTTAGGTCTCTAAACCACAAGCACCAGTATGAGATGGTCATAGTCCATGTGGGGATAAATGACCTAAGACATACCACACTGGACTATATGAAGACAGTCATGGTGGAGCTCTCTGAATATGTGCCCCATGTGGGTATGAATCTGGCCTTAAGTAGCATTCTACCTTTACTGGTGATGATGCCATCATACCAACAAAAAGTGATTGACATCAACAACTGGCTTAGTTTCTGTTGTCACTACCAGGGATCTAATACCTGTCAGCCTGGGGAAATGTGAATGACAAACTATGATGCTCTGCTAGAGATGGTTTGCACTTGTAAACACTTAACTTCTGGATATTGACAAGGAATTTATCTATCCCTATAGTGCCTTTTTTAAGTTGTGCCAAGTTGTTAAATCCTCCAACATACCAAAAATCACTCACAACCACATAAACGTACTTCTGCTCAGGGCTAGGAGTTTAAATAAAAAACTGCACTCCCTGAAAGCACTCCTCACCCTGGAGAACACAGACATAGGTGCTGTCATGGAAATATGGTTTAGAACCATGGACAGCACTTTAGCTGTCAATGGCTACAATGCCTTTTTTATATTTCATTCCCTCTCAGCACAGGACAAAACAAAGGTAGGAGGGGTTTCATTGTTCATAAAGGACACGCACACTGCTAGATTGGTCCAACAACATGACTCAATTGAGCTTTTCCATACTCAGCTAACCATAGGTGGGACCCCCAATCATAGCTTTACTTGCTACAGTCCGCAAACATGAGTCTAGAAAACCACACCTCCTACTTAAACCTACTGAAATCTCTTAGCATTCAGCCTAAGACCATACTTATGGGTGACTTCAACTACCTGTCCATAAACTTAGAGACTTATATGACCCATAATTCCCCTGCTCTGAGGTTTTTGGACTTCGTCAACACAAACACCCTGGAGCAACTAGTTAGCTTCCCAGCTAGAGGTACAAATATCTTAGACCTGGTACTCACAAACATGGTGGGATGCTGCTCCAGCCTGTGCATTAGCTCCTCCCTGATAACATCTAACCACAAAATGATCGCCTTGGTATTAAAACTAACCTACAACACTCATCAAACTCCAAGCCTGTTAACAACTTTACTAAGGTCAATTACCTCAAACTAAGTGACAGCTTATCAAGCTTCCTAGCACCTATGAACATGAATGACAGTGAGGTCACAAAAGCAGTGCACACCCACATTCATAGTTACATAGAGGAGGGAGTAGCTGTCTGAGTCAAATCTATGATTGCTGGAAAAAATAATCCACCCTGGTGGACCCCTAGCATAAATAGGCTATTCAATGAAAAGAAGAAAATCCTCTCCAAAGCCAAGAAGGAAAAGACAAAACAGAGAAAAAAGACACTCACCAGTCAAAACAAGCAAATTAGACAGCTGCCAAAGCAAACTATGAGAAAAAGATAGTCTCTCAGGTAAAATATAATCATAAGGCTTTTTAAAATTATGTTCATAACCTCAGAGGAAATGCTCACAATGTGCCAAGTTAATCATGAACGGCAATGCTTACACCCAGCCTGAAGCTATAGCAAACCTGCTGGATGATAAGTTCAGTTCAGTCTTCTTCCCTCCATCAGCTCCTACCACACCCAAAGAAATAGATGCAACCATCCCCTATTGGTCATTATGAGAGAACAGGCCCTTACCTTGCTTACTAAAGCCAACGCAGTTTCCATGGATACTTACTTGTTGTTGTTGTGTCTTTCGGCTTTTCCTGGTTAGGGGTCACCACAGTGGAACTCCAGTCTGCTAATGATTGGCAGTAGATTTTTACGTGCCGAGTTGCCAGCTCTGACGCACAACCTTCAATGAAGGTACACCCATTCATGCATGTCTCCACATAGAAGACGCTCTAGCTGAGAATTGAACAGGACAACGTCATACTGTGAGGTGACAATGCTACCGCAGCACCACCAAATAGCTTAAAACAGGATCTATCAGGGCCACTAGAAACCCTCTTTAAACAAAGCCTTCAGATGGGCTTTGTCCCAGAGGAATGGAGGACTGCAACAGTCATCCCTCTGCACAAGGGGAGCCCATCAACTGATACCGTGAACTGCAGACCCATAAGTTTGACCAGTCTTATCTGCAAGACCATGGAGAGAATTGTTGTGGACCTGATTGAATACATAGGAAATTGACAAGCACTGGATCAAAACCAATTTGGCTTTGTCAAAGGGAGGTCTTGCCTGCTCAGTCTGGTGGAATTCTTTTGAGAAAGTCACCAGGGCCATGGATGAGGATACAATGGTACACACTGCTTGTCTAGACATACTCAAAGCTTTCAACATAGTCCCCTACTCAGGGTCATAGGCAAACTTATTGCATTAGTCACACACCCCTACATTGTCAGGTGGATAGCTAACTGGATCATTGACAGGATAGATGTCATCTGGATAGATGAATCCACTTCAAATAAGAAATGTGTTACTATCAGTGTCCCACAGGGCTCAGTGTTGGGACCCCTCCTGTTTGGTATAAAATTCTCTGAAGTGAAGGTCAGTGTTGGGAGCCTCTGGTTCAACAAGTTCATCAATGATTGCAAGCTGGGAGCAATCACTGAATCCCCAAACAATGCTGACATGCTACAACCAGGCCTAAAAATGACAAATGACAGATGACAAAACCATGGTCAGAGATTAAATGTTAAAAAATACATAATCATACCCTTCAGTAAATCAGAAACCCATGCAAATTATAATATTGATAGCCCATCCCTAAAAGTAGACTCAGTGGTGAGGGACTTGGGAACACAGATAGATAGTAACCTAAACTCTGACCACCAGGTAGCTGTGGTAATGAGGAAATCCTTCTGTGTGGCTTGACTTATAAGTAAAGGCATGCTATCAAGGTCAAACAAAGTCACAGTGCCACTGTACTCTGCCTCATCAGGCCCATAATTACGTTCAGTGCTCATTTCTGCGTGTACCTAACCAGGAACTT
The DNA here is from genome assembly GCF_019279795.1 of Protopterus annectens. NCBI lineage: Eukaryota > Metazoa > Chordata > Ceratodontiformes > Protopteridae > Protopterus > Protopterus annectens. The sequence goes on from NC_056733.1 coordinate 1,223,539,587, forward strand.
ATAGAAAATGGAGTGGCCCCAGAGGTTTCTCACTAAAAAAATGAAAAGCATAAGATACATGCCTTATGCAGACCAACTAAAGACCCTATCCCTTTACTCCATCTTATATTGTTTTTTGAGCTATGACTTATGCCTGACCTACAAGGCATTCTCAGATCTAGCCCACATGAAAATGTTACATATTCGCAAGAAAAATATACGAGGGTTACAAATTCCATGGCCCTAGACCTTATTTGTGACTAACTGAACTTGCTGAAGATATAACTTCATATCCCAAGGGCTACTTCATCTATGAAATAAACTTTCCAGCTTAGTAAAACAAAGCCCATCCCTCAATATCTTCATAAAGAATATGGATAAATTGATGGGGAACAGTAAATTCACTCTGGGGTATACTGCTCATGTCCCTTATGGACAGAGGCAGTGTGTAATTGACTCAGGGCTCCAACACCCAAAGACCCACTAGCCAGGCACTAACCCATCCCATATCTGGGTAATTAAGATACTATATTTAAGTAAAACCATAAAAACAGTCACCAGCCCACACAGGTTCCTGAGTTCTGAATAAATCCAAAAGCAAGTAATGCTAAAAACACAGAAGAACTCGGGTATGACCGAGGTTTCCAGGTTCAGTTGAAGTTTTAATGTTAAAACATAAGCACTTTCCCATAAAAATCTGCTTCATCAGATGTTAATAAATACAAGTGAAATGTGCTTCTTTTTATGCAACCTCTAGCAAGCACTAGTTGTCACATGATGCAAGTTGAGTAAAAATTAACATCATAGGGTGTAACTTGAGCTTACTACCCTGATGAATGAAAGAAATGCTTGCAAGCATGCACTGCCATCAATGGAAAGCACTTATGAAAAATATATAAAAAAGTTTTATATAGATATATATATATATATATATATATATATATATATATATATATATATATATATATATAAATAACACATATACACATGTAATACACAGTCTTCCAAATACAACTTGAACATTTATATATTTATAAAAGTGTGTATATAAAAATATACATAACAAATTATATATTTAAGTAAACACACTTCATTAATGGTGCATTTAAAAAGAGAGAGAAAAAAAATATCTAAACAAGGGTCTAGATTTAAGCTTGGGCTTAAGTGGCACATATTCATTTAAACCATGCCCTGAACTCTGATCAGTTAGAGGATAGATGGATTATTAGACACAGGGGATATTCAGGGCATGGTTTAAATGAATATGGACCATTTAAACCTAAGCTTAAATAGAGACCCTTGTTTAGATAGTTTTTTTTCTCTCCGTCCTTTAAATGTATAACTAATAAAGTGCGTTTACTTACATATGCATTTTTTATGTATATTTTTATACATACATTTTTACAAATATATAAATGTCATATTTAAAGTTGTATTTAGAAGGTCGTGTATTACATATGTATATGTGTTTATATACACACACACATATATATATATATATATATATATATATATATATATATATATATATCTATATCTATATATATATATATATATATAAATGTCATTTTTTTATGCATTTTTCTTAAGTGCTTTCCATTGATAGCAGTGCATGCTTGCAAGCATTTCTTTCATTCAGTAGGGTACTAAGCTCAAGTTAACCCTAGGATGTTAATTGTTTTTAGGTTCATAGTTAGGTACTAGGCTATCGGCCCTGGGGCCTATACAAGCCCAGCCAAAAAGGTACCCTGGCTTTTGCCACCCAAGAAAATTATTTTCCTGTGCCACTGTCGAGCAGAGCCACAAGGTGATCCTGGGGGTGAATTTCCTATTTCCCATCCAATCATCAAGATTTTTCTTGAAGAGTGCTAATGAGGAGCTTTGTTTGATATAGATAGGTAGTTTATTCTAGAGTATGGGAAGTCTCTGGGACAGGAATCTATCCCTCCGGCATGTTCTTTTTATTGTGGTGACAAGGTTTAGGTCCCTAGAGCGTGTAGCTCAGAGGGATTGGGATTTCTTTACGTGGAGCATGTCCAACAGCACTGGGTTTGACATAGCTTTGTATGTTAGGCAGAGATCACCTCTGAGTAGGCGATATGCGACGGAGTAAAGCTGGAGTTTTTTGAGACGGTCTGCGTAGGGCATCTGTTTGAGGCCGGTAATCCTCTTTGTGAGGTATTTCTGTGGCCTTTCCAGTTGTTGTAGATGTCTTGTGAGGTACATACCAAAAGGGGCATTGTACTCTATAATGGGTCTAATGAGTGATGAATAGAGGGGAACAATGACCTCTTTTTTTCTGGATGAAAAACCTTTTGTTATGAAGTGTGCCACGTAGAAGGATTTCCTGACTACTGTGGCAATGTGATTATCAAAGGAGTGACTACTGTCCACCTGTGTCCAAAGGTCTCATCATACTTTCGGTGTTAAGTATACTATCGCCTATGTTGTAGTTCATGGGTACAGAGTTTTTACCAAAGGGGATGACAATGATCTTTTTGGCATTGAGCTTGAGGCCATGGCTTTGACACCAAGCATCTGTCTCAGTAAGGCCCTTTTGTAGGATGTCCACATCGTTAGGAGTTTTTATTATGTCTCCTAGTTTTCAGTCATCTGCGAACTTCATTAGCCAAAGACCTTCTGTGTTAGCCTGTACTTCAGAGAAGTAGATACTAATCAGGAGAGGACCCAGGACTGAACCCTGTGGTACTCCACTTGTCACTGGTCTGAAGTCAGATTTGGAGTCTGCTACTTTCACAGTGTGGGTTCTGTCAGTGAGCCATTTGGCAACCCATCTTGTGACATAGGGATTTATACCTAGTTTAGTGAGTTTATCTATAATTCCAGAGTATCATGTGACTACTAGTGCTTGCTAGAGGCTGTATATAAAGTAGCACATTTCAGTTGTATTTATTAGCATCTGATGAAGCAGATTTTTCTGCGAAAGCACTTACGTTTTAACATTAAAACTTCAACTGAAACCGGAAACCTTGGTCATACCCGAGTTCTTCTCTGTGTTTTTATCATAAGATATAATATTGTCATATCCTGGATATTATTGGCTAGGCCTGTAAAGACTCTTGGGCCATTAGCCTAGTAATCACTATCAACCTATGAACAAGCATAGGATAATTAAAATTACCAACTGAACCAAGTCAGTAAACTAACTAAATTAATAAAAAATAAATTAATATTAGTTTTGTAAGAGTTTTTACCATTTTTTTTCTTTTCTGCTTCCTCTTTGCTAGGCTTCAAAACATTGTCAACCTGCTTTGGTCATTATTTTGTACTATCAACACTGTCAAAAATGTTTTACAACTCTATATATTATTATTATTATGGTAGCCTCCATAAATTATTTGGGTCTGCTCTTATTTTATGTTACTCTTTGTCTTAATTTTGAAATATCAATTTATTTTCCTATCTTACTAGATTTTAATGTTGATTTTATATTAGGTCATAATTTTTATTTATACCTGTTATGTATAACATCATAGCTATTTTAATCATTTTCTTTGATTTCGTTTTATTGTTAATTTCTTAACATTTTCAAATTGTCATGCTTACCCCATCAAGATTTTTAGGCAACCCTCAGTTGCTGCTGTTTGTCTATTTATTTATAAGCTTTGTCTTATCTACTAAGCAGCTCTTCAAGATTTGAAATTCCAAGTAATTCTCTAGCCATTTGAACTCCAAATGATGTTACCAACTGCCTCCTTGTTTTGTTTTTGACTGAGCAGTTTTAAGTCATTGGGTGGAAAGGGGCTAGGTCCATTTTACACATCTACTAACCAGGTGGGCCATGTGCCAGATAGGCTGACAAAGTTCTGCCTGAAGGTGAAACATCAAGAAGACAGTTATCCTCATTGCATAGATGGCCATCAGGTTTTGAGTTCAAATTTATTAAAGCTGCTATTTATTTTACATTACAGCTTGAATTGATCATGTTAAATTATGGATTTACTGTTGCCTTTAAGTATACCGTTACAGCAGAAGTGAATTGAAGATTTTTCTTAATAAGCAACACGTGTGTTTAATGTGTCTTCTGTGAGAGCTCACCAGTTTCCTCATGATACAACACACACAGACAAAAAAGCCCTCCTAATGTGACTAGTCCTGGGTATCTTTAAATCTTAGGATGATGATGGATCATTTTCTGCATATCATGGTTGGATTCATTGGAGGACCATAACCAGCTCAGGGTTTAGGAAACATACTACATGTATGGAATAGCCAGCAGCAATCAACACTAAATCCACACAATTAGCCAGCACTGTTGCAGTCCAAAATCTCAGATACCTAGTAAAGTGCAGCAAAAAATTTATTTGAATCAAACCAGCAAGTGGTAAAAAAAAAAAAAAAAATAGGCAACATGTTAAAATGGTACACTATATTCAAAGCACAAAGCTTAGGGTTCATGCAAGTTATTTCCTCTATAACTTACACTACAGGATAATCTTTATGCTCGATATTCCATTTTGATTTTGTTTCTATGCAACCTGTTTCTTCTGGCTACAGCTACATGGCTCATTTTATCATGGGGCTTCTTGTCACATGACACTGGGCTGCTTCATTAAGGAATATTTCTAGTAGTAATCTGATACCCATAATGCCTCAGTCCATGCAGAACACCCCGACATACAATCTGGCTTTGAAGTGAGGGTCCATAACAGGGTTGTATCTGCCACTCTGGATCTTGTTACTACAGACTGCATAAAAGTCATGCTTATTGTTAGATAAAACATTGGTTTAATCATGATATTCATAGACCTTATAAGGATATTTCATGTGAATATAGTTTTGATGATGCCTTTGCAGTATGCAAGTCAGAATTAACTTATAAAAGTAAATTTCTTATCCAGTAAAATTTCTGCACCATCAAATTTTGTAGTTGTGTAATCCAACCTTATTTTATCTAAAATGTCTTCTTCTTTAGAATGTAAAAAATCTAAATTACTTTTATCTGATAAAGTTGCTAGTATTAAACAATCTATCCTTTTGTGTATGACAGTGATTCACTATGATGCCTCAACTGTGGCAAGCCTGGGCTTTTGCTATGGTGAGTTATATTATACAATCTATAAAGAGATCATGGGCCTGATTCTGAAAGAAATTTGTGGACAGAGTAGTGCACTGAAGGAGGACATCAGTGAAGTAGCAGTTTCATAACAGATATAATGTCAAGCATGAGTAATGTATTCAGCACAGGATAATTGTGGACTTTGTGCATGCTCACCATTCCAAAACACAACAGCTGTGCAAAATGACAGTAAAATGTGCAGAGTAGTATGCCAGTGATTTTATGAAAGCAGTCATGGAGGCGACAAGTGCTGACCATTGTTACAAATGATTTGCTATGAATTTTTCTACAGTCTTGCAGATTCTGTAGTATATTTAGCTTAAAAATTGCCAGCTGCAGTTAATGCATTGGACCAAGCTGGGGTTCTACAAGACATACTAGAGGATGATCTATAAATGCATCCCAGAAGGTAGCCAAGTAAGGCACCAAGCCAGACTACAGCTAAGCAAGTTCTTTGACCAGGAAATTATAGAGAAATACAGATTAGACAGAGCGGTTGCAGGCTGTGTGCAGGATGTGTGGCACCCCACATTTCATCATGCTGTCTAGGCAGTTAACCCTGTCCAGCTAGAAACAAAGGTGTGTCTGAGTCTGGGTATACTGGTCTCTGGATATTCCATTGGCAGAAGGGTGATGCTGCTGGGGTGTCTCAAACAGCCGCTAGTCACATTCTAAGACAGTTCCTAACAGCAATGTGTAGTAAATTGGATGAATTCGTCCACTTCCCAGCAACAGCCATGGACAGCATGACTGCCACAGAACAGTTCTGTGCCTTCACCAATTTTCCACATGTCCTTTGTGCATTTGACTGCACCCACATAGCAATCAAAACCCCAGCATCAGAAGATGCTGAATGGTACATTAACAGAAATGGGTGTCCATTGCTCAATTGCAAACATTATGCTATGCAAATGGCCTCATGATCAGTATTATGACAACACACCCTGGCAGTGTGCATGATGCAGCAATTTGCAGGGAAAGCAATTTGTGGGCCACTTTCAAACAAGGTGGCATTTCAGACGGACTCCTACATGACAAGTACAGGACTGCAGCTATAATACAATCTAAACTGAGACCGGTCAACAGAAAGCAAGGTGACTAAATGTGTGATTTCATCTACAAACAGGTGGATGTGGTTATCCATTGGAACCTTGGCTCATGATGCTATAAACAGCCTCATCCACACCTCTTGAGGATGCATTCAATATTGTGCACACACTGACAAGTAACACCATCAAGTGACTGCTTGGATTGCTGAAATCTAGATGTCTGGACACATACAGAGATGTATTGCAATACACACTAGAAAAGCCTTCAAAGATGGTCAGTGTGTGTGGCATGCTGCACAAGTCATTAACAACAAAACATGGAGGCCTTCCAGCCCTAGATATGAATGACCTATCACAAGAACCCCAGATGTCTAATGAGGAGCTATCAGAGCTGTCACAGATGAGCAGGAGAACACAAGGGTGACAGCTACCCAGCATGGGTGACAGAGGCTTTGGCTGTGTATGCTAGCTCAGGTGACACAGTACTAGACATATTGACTTACCTGGGTGGAATGGTCATAGGTGATACAATACCACTACAGATCAGTGAAATTCCTCATTTGTCAACCGACAAACACATGATAGTGGAATTGCTAAACCATACATACATAGCAGACACTTACTGATAGGGTGCTGGTAACCTCATTGCACCAATTTTAAAAACTAATAATGATACATTTACAGATCATTCCCTTGCTACCTGTGAAATGAGGGGTACCTCAGGGAGCAATTTTCAAAAGGTGCCTTTCTACTATTTTTTTTTTACACAGCCAGGTGTATATATATATATATATATATATATATATATATATATATATATATATATATATATATATATATATATATATATATATAAATATATAATTTTTTTTTCTTCTTATGAATTTGCTGCACCTGCAGGTATAGTTAGATGGGAATTTTCGGAAAAGATGCTTTTAAAACTATCAGAGAACTAACAATCTGGCCTGATTCCTTTAGAATAACTACCATAATCTTTTGCTCATTAAAGCAATGTTAACAGTCATGGCAATTAATGTTGAACGTGCGTTAGTCAGGTTAATTACACAGTGCTTAAAAGTACTTTCAGATACAGCGGCTATATTTAACCTAATCAAGTGTACAGCTAGCAACACGATCAGTGCTTGTTTTGCTATTTGTCTTAAGTAGATAGATGAGTCATTCTGATAGTTACACTACTGAGCCCTGCATAAACCACATGGCAAAATTAATTATTGAAGATCAACTCGTTCTGCAACACTATATATTTTTTTTCAAATGTTACAATATAGAGGCATGTAAACCCTTCAGATATTGAAAAGGGCATTGCCTGAAATGCTTTTGCATTCTGATAATTTACATTGTTTCTGAACAAGAGAGGTCTTACTGTGCACATAACAAATCTGACTTACTGAGGTTATTTTTTACTTTTACTTAAATATTCTAGTATATAGTGAACCATGCTATTACAATATATGCAGAATGGCAACATCTGTAGGTATATCTAACAGATATTATGTTGCTAAACTATAAAACAATATATATTGTACTCACAATTGTATTAAATATGGTTTCAGAACTGAGTTTTGATTCTAATTCTCCTTCAGACACTTTACTTCTATAAATGTATACAAACAGTAATAAGACAAACATAAATGAGCAGTGTTAACAGTCCTTTATCAAAAAATGGAAGGGTTCCCACTATCATCCTTAGTGGGAAACAGACTATAGAATAAGAAACAACTTTATATTTTATTCCACTATGTTATGAGTAAAATTACATTAACAATAACATTTTCCTCTCTTTGTGAGCCGAATCAGACTTTCCTTGATAAGCAATCTAGTCTTCTCTATCTAACAATATGTGAAACTGGGTAGTTCTGGACCATGGTGAGTTTCTGACTGTTCAACAGATAATTTTAAGTTCTCATAATCTAAACTTTGTACATCACAGTCATTTGGTAAGATGTAAAGACAATCCCCGGTCATACTGCCAGAAACCTACATTTCTGTAGTATGCTCAGGGCAGTGCAATTGTGCGGCTTGAAATTTTATTGCCTTTTCTCTAGTTTATCATTGAAAAAAATGTATTTATTTATCTTTGTTGACCAGGAAAGTCTGACTGGGGTAAATAAAAAAAAACATTTTCAGCAAAGCTCCATGGAGAAAAGCTTCACATACAATACAAGACAAAAAAAGTGTACAAAAGATTATGAAAAAAAGTTACAAGATTTCAGTAAATGCAAAAGTGCAAAATACACAAAATATAGCAGTTAACTATGGATTACAATGTACAAGTTTAAGTGAGAGTAGATTATTACATAGGTTACATAGAGATGCAATATGTTAGCAATAAAAGTAAACAAGCGAGAGTGCATAGTGTTGGAATTTTGAGAAAGAGGAGGGTAGTTTATTGTAAAGATCTGCTCATAGTAGGCTATAGTTAGAATAATCAAATGCTTATGAGTTTGAAAGTGGAGAGATAGGTAGCAGAAAAATGGCCAGGGCAGTTGCTATTCAGGTGCAGTGCAAGAGCAGAGCCAGTCTGTGTTTTGATGTTGCTTTATAGCAGCTTCAAGGTGTTTCTATTGTTTGCCTGTTTTAAATCCAGTGGCCTAGTGTTCTGGGTTTTTGAAACTTGCCGGGAGTACAGAGTGGTCCCAGCTGAGTTACATGCTTTAGAGGTGTTGAGAAGAGATTTGTGATTTGATCATACCAGTTTAGGTTTACAGTATGGTTAGATCACATTTTATTATTTACTATTTCATTTTATTTTCAGTTTGATGACTGGGGAAGTCCACTCAGCCAAGAAGAGCCCGTTTTCAGTTGAGGCCTGGGGAGAAAAGCTCCAATGAACAATGACAACCATACACAAAGCAGTATAATCACCTAAAATCAGGTTGAGAATGCAGTATAATACATATGAGGTATAATACAATCATGCAAAGAAATACATATAATTGGACATTGTTGGAAATTTTGTAAGTATAAAGTTAGATAAATTTACTGATATAAGAAAATCTAACAAGGTTAGCCAAGGTGCAACAGAAGGCTGTCCAGTATTGGATTAATAGAGTGTAGTAGTAGACAAAGTAATGGTATGAGAAGTAGGTGTAGCAGGGGATGGAAATGAGAGTAGCTAGAGGGGGAAGTTATGTTGGAGAGTTGCATGGGCATCCATTTTGAAGATAGGTGGGAGAACAAGAGAAATTTGAAGTTGGTGTAGTTTGGAGTATTGCAAAGGGAGGGAGAGAGTTCCATAGTTTAGATATGGAGTAGGATAGCAGAAGGTGGCCATGAGGTCATGAGGGTTTGTAGATTTGTAGGAGGTTTTGCTTTTCTGATCTGAGTGAGCAGTTAGGAATATAGGGGGTTAAGGCGGTAGCGAGAGAGGGGCGGCTGGAAGGTTTACAGATGAGCTTGTAGGTAGTGGTGAGTTTGAGGAAGTTCTGGTAATTAGGTAGTTTGAGACATTGCAGAGTATGGAGAGAGTGACAATGGTGGGATGAGTTTTTTGAATTAGTGGCAAATTTGCTTATTTTATTGTAGCAGGATTCTAGTTTGGATTGTAGGCTGAGTTGGAGACTGGTTAGCAGAGGAGCACCATACATGAGAGAAGGAAGAAAGTAGGAGGAGGCTAGGGTTTTTCTGGTGGAGAGGGTGAGATAGCAGTTGTGTCTGCACAGGAATCCCAGATTTTGGTGGTGTCTTTTGATGCTAGTTTGGATATGGGTATCAGATTTTAGATGTTCATCAATAACACTGAGCAGGTTAGTATTTGATACAATTTTAATGGGGATGTTATCCTGGCAGAATACAGAGAAGGAGTTTTTGTCAGTAAGGGAGTTTCTAGAGGGAGAAAAGATCATCAGTTTAGTTTTATTTGCATTTAGGGCCAGGTGATTGTTTTGCATCCAAGTTTCAGTTTTAGAGAAGGCTGCTTGGGTTTTTAGAAGTAGGTCAGAGGGAGAGTATGCTGAGCAGATAAGTGTTGAATCATCAGCATACTGGATTAGTGAGGAACCAGAGATGGCATGGTGATAGTTATTGATAAATATATTGAAGAGTAAGGGACTAGAACAGAACCTTGGAGTGCACCGGTGGGGGTGTGCAGGAAGAGAGAGGTGGAAGATTTCCATTGTACAACTTATCATTCGGAGAGGTAGCTAGAGAACCAGGCTATGGTGGAAGGAGAGAGGTTGGGGGGAGTTTAGATAGTAGTAAAGGGTGGGAGATAGTGTCAAAAGCCTTGGCTAGGTCTAGGAACAGGGTAGATACAAATTTGCCGGAGTCACATGCTTGGTTAATGGCCTCAGGAAAGGAAGGCAGTCATGGTACTATGGCCAGGGCGGAAGTCATGTTGAGTAGGGGTGAGAAAGTTATCATGTGTTAGGTATGGCATCAGTTGTGAATGGATGCATTTTTCCACGATTATAGAGAGTGGGGAAAGGATGGCAATAGGCCTGAAATTGGTATTGTCTGTTTTTATCTCCCTTATGGAGTGGGATGATGTATGTGTGTCGGGAGATAGAAGGATTATTGGATGGATCTGTTTATTAAGATGGAAATGGCAAAGGGAATGCTACTAGCAGATATTTTGAAGAAGGCTGATGGTAGATTATCAGGTGTGCTGCGGAAGGCTTAATTTGTAGAAGTAGTTTATCATACTTGTGGGGATGGGTTTTAGGTTGAAGGGAAAGGAAGAAGGTATGAGATCAGAGGGATGGGGGGCAGGTGGGGTGAAATTGGGTGGTGAGGGAAGGAGGAGGACAATTTAGCTATACAATCCACAAAGGAGTTGAATAGGGTGGCAGTTTCAAGATCAGTGAGGTTGGTGTTAGGATAGGGGTTATCTTTATTTCCTGGGTGGAGGAGGGAGGAAATGGTGTTGCAGAATTTTCTAGGGTTGGTTGAGTGTTCAGAGTGAAGTTTGGCGTAGTATGCTTTGTGGTCTCTACTTATTAGTTTTTTATGGAGTTGTTTGTATTCAAGTATGGAGTTAGGTTGTTTGTTTCTTTGGTATTGCTTCCATTTTTTTGTCTTTTTGGAGCATGGCTAGTTCAGTTTCTTTTGATAGCCAGGGAGAGGCTTTAGCCTTGGCACCTTTGGTTCTTAGAGGAGTGTGGTTGTTGAGTAGGTTTAAGAAAGGTTCATCGAAGTAGGTGACGGCATTGTCAAGTGGCAGGGTTCTTAAGGGGGGTCCAGTCAGTAATTTTTAGACATTCAGAAAAAGTCTGAGGGTTGAAGTAGGAAAGGTTATGGGTTTGAATGTGGTGATGTTGCTTTTGAAGAGGAGAGGGGTGATGGTTGGCAGGTGGTTGCAGAGAGGGTCTGGGAGGATTCTTGCATTTGAGATAAGGTCGGGATGGGATGTTAAGATCCAGTCAATGATGGGGCCAGAGGCCCCATTTTGTTTGGCATGGTAGGGAGTTTATTAGTTGCGTGAAGTTGAAGAGCTTGACTATGTGAGATGGGGCTTGAGAGTTTATAGTGGCCCAGTTAATGTTCATGTCCCCTAGGATATAGGTTTCATTTTTAATGTTAGATGAAAACCAGGACAGGATATCTTATAGTACTGGGATATGCCTGGGGTTATATAGAGGGCAGCTATGCAAATGGACTTGTGATTATTAATTTTTAGTAGAGCTATAGTTATTTTGGCATTGGTGAAGTTTGGAATGTGATTGGTGTATGAGGTAATGGTATAGGAGGAGGAGTAGACTATGCCTACACCTCCACCCTTCTTGTTAAGTTTGTCATTGTGAACCATTTGCCAGCCTAGTAGAAGAATTCTGTTGACTTTTATGAAGAGCTTAAGCAGGGTCTCTGAGATGGCTATAATGAAGAGAAGGGCATCGTTAGGGAAAGGGATTAGTTACAGACTATTTTGAATTGAGATGAGGTAGTACAGTAGTTCTAACCAGCAAATGAGTTTTTAGAGGGGCATTAGCTGCAAATGTTGTTATTTTATTCTTGCATAAATCATATTTTGTTGTAAGAGTTGCAATGAGGTTTGTGAGAAGGTGAGGTAGTGGTTGTGTCTGTGCAGGAGTCCTAGTTTTTGGTGGGGGTCTTTTGATGCTAGTTTGGATATGGGTGTCATATTTAAGATGCTCATCAGTGATGACACCGAACAAGTTAGTATTTGATACAATTTCAATGGGGATGTTATTCTGGCTGAATATAGAGAAGGAGTTTTTGTCAATAAGGGAGTTTCTAGAGGGAGAAAAGATCATCAGTTTAGTTTTATTTGCGTTTATTGCCAGGTGATTGTTTTGCATCCAGGTTTCAGTTTTAGAGAATGCTGTTTGGGTTTCAAGAAGGAGGTCGGAGGGAGAGTATGCTGAGTAGAAGATTGTTGAATTTTCAGCATACTGGATTAGTGAGGAATCCAAAATGGTGTAGTGATAGTTATTAATAAATATATTTAATTGTAAAGGGCTTAGAACAGAACCTTGGAACACACCGGTGGGGAGGTGTAGGAAGGGAGAGGTGGAGGATTTCCATTGTGCAGCTTGTTGTCATTCGGAGAGGTAGCTAGAGAACCAGGCTATGATGGAGGGAGAGAGGTTGAGAGAGGAGAGTTTAGATAGAAGTAAAGGGTGGGAGATGGTGTCAAAAGCTTTGGATAGGTCTAGGAACAGGGTAGATACAAATTTGCCAGAGTCATATGCTTGGTTAATGGTCTCAAGAAAGGAAAGGAAGGCAGTCATGGTACTATGGCCAGGATGGAAGACATGCTGAGTAGGGGTGAGAAGGTTATTATGTGTTAGGTATGGCATCAGTTGTGAATTGATACATTTTTCCAGGATTTTAAAGAGTGGGGAAAGGATGGCAATAGGCCTGAAACTGGTATTGTCAGTGTTTTCATTGCCCTTATGGAGTGGGATGATGTATGCGTGTTGAGAGATAGAAGGATTTTTGGATGGATCTGTTTATTAAGATGGAAATGGCAAAGGGAATGCTATTAGCAGATATTTTGAGGAAGGCTGATGGTAGATTATCAGGTGTGTTGCGGCAAGGTTTAATTAGGAGTAGTTTTTTATCATACTTGTGGGGATGGGCTTTAGGTTGAAGGGGAAGGAAGAAGGTATGAGATCAGAGGGTTGGGGGGCAGGTGGGGGCAAAATTGGGTGGTGAGGGAAGGACGAGGACAATTTAGCTATACAATCCACAAAGAAGGAGTTGAATAGGGTGGCAGTTTCAAGATCAATGAGGCTGGTGTTAGGACAGGGGTTATCTTTATTTCCTTGGAGGAGATGGTGTTCCAGAATTTTCTAGGGTTGGTTGAGTGTTTGGATTGAAGTTTGGAGTAGTATGCTTTGCGGTCTGTACTTATTAGTGTTTTATGGAGTTGTTTGTATTCAAGTATGGAGTTAGGTTGTTTATTTGGTATTGCTTCCATTTTTTGTCTCTTTGGAGCATGGTTAGTTCAATTTTTTTTTTTTTTTGATAGCCGGGGAGAGGCTTTAGCCTTGACACCTTTGTTTCTTAAAGGAGTGTGGTTGTTGAGAAGGGTTAAGAAAGTTTCATTGAAGTAGGTGATGGCATTGTCAAGGGGCAGGGTTCTTAAGGGGGGGTGCAGTCAGTAAGTTTTAGACATACAGAGAAAATCTGAGGGTTGAAATAGGAGAGGTTATGGGTTTGAATGTAGTGATGTTGCTTTTGAAGAGGAGAGGGGTCATGGTTGGCGAACATTGGCAGGTGGTTGCAGAGAGGGTCTGGAAGGATTCCTGCATTTTAGATAAGGTTGGAATGGGATGTTAAGATCCAGTCAATGATGGAGCCAGAGGCCCCGTTTTGTCTGGTCTGGTAGGAGTTTATTATTTGGGTCAAGTTGAAGAGGTTGACTATGTGAGATGGGACTTGAGAGTTTATAGTGGCCCAGTTAATGTTCATGCTCCCTAGGATATAGGTTCCATTTTTAATATTAGAGGAAAACCAGGAGTGGATATCTTCTAGTACTGGGATGTTATTGCCTGGGGTTATACAGAGGGCAGCTATGCAAATGGACTTGTGATTATTCATTTTTAGTAGAGCTACAGTTATTTTGGCATTGGTGAAGTTTGGGTTGTGATTGGTGTATGGGGTAATGGTATAGGTGGAGGAGTAGATTATGGCTACACCTCCACCCTTCTTGTTAAGTTTGTCATTGCAAATCATTTGGTAGCCTAGTAGAATAATTTTGTTGAGTTTTATGAAGGGTTTAAGCCAGGTCTCTGAGATGGCTATAATTAAGAGAAGGGCATCATTAGGGAATGGAATTAGTTACAGACTATCTTGAATTGAGATGAGGTAGTACAGTTGTTCTGACCAGCAGATGAGTTTTTAGAAGGGCATTAGCTGCAAATATTGCTGTTTTATTCCTGCACAAATCAGATTTTGTTGTAAGGGTTGCATTGAGTTTTGTGATTTTGTGGGATGCATACAGAAAGGATGGAAGTAGGAAGGTGATGTCTATAGCATTATTCATGCAATCTGTCAGAAATTGTCATGCCCTATAGAGGGGTTCTAGTTTCCAGTGATTTACTTTGATGGCTTAGAGGAGATGGTCATATTTTAGTTCATCACCAATTAACACCCCAAGTAGTTTTGTCTGAGTTATGCATTCAATTTTAGTTTTGTTGGATAATAAACTGTTAAATGTAAGCTTTCTTTCTGAGAGATTTTTAGGGTTAAAGGACAATAATTTTATCTATTGGCAGGGTTGAGGTAAGCTTCTGTTAAGGACGTCTGTATGTGTCAGTTTATGTGTTGTTGATTTGCTAGGTGCAGGAGGTGATGTGTGCATGCTGATAACTTGTTTAGTATTAAATGAACTGACTGGTGAGTGAGAGAGCCTGGATTCTAGGTTCTTGATGTAGATGCATCTCTCACATAATGAATTTGTGTGGACTAGAAGAGGTGGGTTGTCAGTGTACATGAGGCAACTGCTACATTGCCTGAGAGTACCCATGTCGACCAGGCTGGCTGGAGAAACTGTGGGAAATTGTCCATCCATTATGCTATGTAAGTTGACATGGTCAGAAAACAGGGAGGGGCCAGTAAGGACCAGGTAAAGTACAGGACATGAGAAGTGGACAAAAATTATGAAGGGCTAGTGGGTAGGATCTGTGCTGGTACCTCAGGAGATTTGCTGAATCTATCACCTGTCAATGACAGACAATTGCAAGAACTCACTGATGGAGGACACCAAAGTGCTAAGAGAAAATTTGCAGGCAGAAGTGTTTGCATCTATAACTGCCAGTGGTGCCAACTGATGCTTGGCAGTGCTTGATGTGCAAACAGGTGCAAACATACCCAAACATGGTGCTTATGTAGCAAATGAGAGAAAACTGAGTTAATCAAATTAACCAATAAAAAAGCTCAAAACTGAGTCCTGTTCCAGCAACCTTCAGTCAGATGAGTTCTAACTACATGCTTCATGCCACTAGGGTGCAGGGGAATCCTCTCCAAATAATGATTGCCTTGTTTAGTGCTCAAGGCATACAAATAGAATGAGATTCAGCAGGTCTGAATCTAGTCTGTGCTACAGCAAACAAAGTGAAACAATTACAGAAAAAAAAACAGTTCAAGTAAGCAGTGATATGGTAAAAATGCAGTCCAGAAGTGCAATATACCGTGAAAAATTCTTCTTAAGTTCTACAGAGATCAGCAGATGCCTTGGATCGATCAGATAAATACAGAAGAGCAGTAGCTGGTTGCTAAACTCTGTGGAGTATTGCTAAAATAAGCACAGACCCATGCAAATGTAGTGCTTATGTAGCAAACTAGTGCAAACTGATTTAAACAAATTAACCAATAAAAGAGCTTATAACTGAACCCTGTTCCAGCAGCCTTCAATCAGATAAGTTCTAACTGCACGCTTTTTGCCACTAGGGTGCAGGGGAACCCTCTACAACAAAAGATGGCCTAGTTTAGTGCTCAAGTTATACAAACAGAACTATATTCAGCAGGTCTGAAACTAGTCTCTGCTACAGCAGGCAAAGTGTAGCAATTTCAGAAAAAAAAAACAGTTCAAATAAGCAGGGACAATACACCTTCAACCAGCAACCCCCAGTTCAAAGGGGCAGATGCTACCCTCTCCTCCCACAAGAGTGTAGCCCACAAACCTTCTTAATATGAAATAATGGGCCTGAAGCCCAAGTGCTTATGTGACACCCCTGCACTGGCCCAGTAATCAAGGAGCCTGAATCCTCACAACTGGCAACAATGGGGAACGTACACACTGTGAGGATGACAAGTATGCACTAAAGAGCAATTTCCCTTAAGAGCATGCAGAGATATCAGTCAGTCTGTGGCTGTTTTTGGCCTCTTTCTCCAGATCCCCAGTAAGAATCCCTACTGGCACAGCTATAGGTTTGAGATCTCCGCAGAGTGGGCAAACCAAGATCTCCAGTAGATTCTCTGTCCAAACAGTGCTTTGTGTCCCTGCACAAGTAGCTGACACACACTCCTTGAGATTTGATTTATATACAAACACACACACACATACACACCAGGGAAAGGCTGGCACAGGTTGGACAGAGAGGTTACTGGAGATCGTGGTGTGGCCACTTAGCTGAGATCTCAACTCTATAGCTGTTCCAGTGAAGAGTCTTACTGGAAATCTGGAGAAAGAGGGAGAAACCAGCCACAGACTGACTGTAATCTCTGTGTGCTCGTAAGGGAAATTGCACTTTACTGTGTGTCTACTTGTCATCCTCCCAGTGTGTACGTTCCCCACTGTTGGCAGTGGTAAGGATTGAGGCTCCTTGATTACTGGACCAGTGCAGGGCTATCACATATTAATTGGTTGGCAGTGGTTGGATATCCACATTACATATTAATTGGCTTGTAGTGGTGGAATATCCACATATTAGGATTCAGTGGTGTGGATATTGAATTTCTGTAGCCTGTAAACAGTGGCCACTAAGGAAGGTGTCTGTACTCTAATTCTGCCACACAGTGAACATTCAGAGTTTCATATCACAATTGTTTTATTTATTTATTTTTTGTTGTTGTTAGCTTATGTAGTCTGGGAGAGCAGGCAAGCATGTCAGCAAAGGAGTATGGCAAGCTGACAAGGAGACATTTGGCTGAGATGTGCCAGGATAAAGGACTGGTGCATGATAACCTGACTAAAGCAGAGATGATTGCAGCCTTGGGCATAGCTGCATCACAGACCGGCAATCAGGAGGACAACCAGGCTGGCCTTGGAGATGTATAACTCTCAGAAACTGGTCAGCTCAACCTTTCCACAGAGGATTTAAAAATCCATCTGGAGTTAAAGAGACTTGAACTGAAGGCCAAACATTTGGAAACAGAATCAGAGAGAGACTGCAGCAGGGGAAACACATTGAGTTAGAAGCAGCAGAGAGACTGATGTCTGGAAGCTGAAGAGAATGAGAGGCAGAGGCAACATGAAAAGGAGATGCTGGCTCTTCACCAGGGTCATGAGGTAATGGGAAAGGGAGTAATTGAACCGTAGAAGCAACAAAGTTCAGTGCATTTCTTTCACAATTTAAAGAGGGGGATAATTTTGATAGTTTCATTCATATGTTTGAAAGGGTATAATATTGACCAAGGGCTTTGGGTACGGTTCTTGACCCCCCTTACTCCATGGTAAAGTTGTAATTGCTATTTCTAAATTGTCTGATACTGATTGCTTAAATTATAAAACAGTCAAAACTTGTTTGCTAGAATGTTTTAAGTTAACATCTGAAGCTTATAGGAAAAAGTTTTGTGAGCGTAGACGCAAGGCAGATGAAAGTGTGTGTGAATATGTTACTGAACTAAGCACTTATTTTCATAGGTGGGTGAGTGGATGCAGGTCACCACATTTGAAGGGCTGCTAGACGTTTGGTGAGGGAACAAGCCCTTACCACTTTGCCCATGGACATGAGAATCTGGTTAGCTGATAGGCAATTCAATACTGCAGATTAGTTGGGGGAAAAAGGGAAGTTATACCTAGCAAGCATGGCATCACTGCACAGGAAAGACATACCCAGTGCTGTTCATGGGTTTAAGGGAACCCATGATGGGCAGCCCAGACTGCCTCAACATAGTCCGCCAGTAGCAGGGGAAGCCACTAGTCCAGGTACGCATCCAGGACCAAGGGTTAAATGTTTTAAATGCATCCAGTGCGGCCAGTAGCATATAGATGGCCTTGGAGGCAAGGTGAGAAACAAAAGGTGGGAAAGCAATGAAGTGGGAATGACAAAATGCCAGCAATAAGTTATCTTGAGACAACAAGGGTACCAAACTACCATAAGAGGTTATATCCTATCTTAGTGGATGGGAAAGAGGCCACTGCTAAAAGAGACACAGCCTCTGACCTAATCACTGTGAAGCCTGCAATGGTTAAAGAGGAGCACTACTTTCTTGCTAGTCTACTCCAGTCAAAGCTTTAGGAGGGACCCCATTCCAAACACCTTTGGCTAGGGTTCATCTTGACTGGGAGGGTGGAAAAGAAAGCAAGCAAGCAAGCTGGTGTGTTTGAGGATATCCCTGCAGATGTCCTGATAGGAATGATTTTGATAATGCAGTACCTTGTGTGCATGCAGTTAGACACAGTCTGGCTTGGAGACAAGCATGTGGGTCTGGTAGCCCAGGGGAGACCGAGACAAGACCACATACATGCAGCCAGGACTGGTGATGTGGTTACTTCAGGGAGGGAGCTACCTAGTAGCAGTGAGGCTGAAGGTGAGCCACAGCTGCCTCTGGGTACTGATGCTCCCTTGGACAGAGTGACTGCAAGGGGAGAGGAGAGTATTAGTAACCAGGCTGATAGTGAGGCATCGCTGTCAGAGGATGCCAGACTGCCTGTGGAAGGGGAGCTGGGAAGGGTTACAAAGAGAGAGAGTGGAGACAAGCTCAGCTCTCAGACCTTACATTACAAGGCCTGAAAGAGGTAGCCAGTGAGGCACCTGATTCTCAAGGGAAAGGGGAATTTATATACTGGGACAAAGGGTTACTGTATAGAGAGTGGACCCCTGAGGGAGGGATAGAGGGTGAGAGAATACAGAAGTTGGTAGTGCCCAGACCCTACCATCTGGCACTTCTAGCCATAGCACATGGTATTCCATTTGCAGGTAATATGGGCATAAAACATACAAAGACATATTATGCAGAATTTTATTGGCTTGGGATTTCCAGAGATGTAACAGAGGACTGCAGGAGCTGTGAGCAGTGCCAAAAGGTAGGCAAGGCAGGAGATAAAGTAAGAGCTTCTTTGATGTCTTTGCCTGTGATTGAATAGCCATTTCAGAGGGTAGCTATGAATATTGTGGGGACATTGACTACCCCAAGATCCACAGGGAAGATTTATATCCTATTGGTAGTATATTATGTTACCAGATACCCTGAGATGGTGGTATTGTCCTCCATTGAGGCAGAATCGGTAGGTTAGAGATTTTCAGCAGGGTAGACTTCCCAAAAGAAATACCAACTGACAGAGGTGCCAATTTCATGTCATAACTGCTGGCTTGTCTGTGGAAGCACTGTGGGGGAATCACCTAAAGACCACCGCATACCATCCCCAGACTTAGGGCCTTGTGGAGAGGTTAAACTCTACACTCAAGTCCATGCTACAGGAATTTACAGAGCAGTTCAAGAGGGAGTGGGACAAATATTTGCCCCATCTATTGTTTTCTTACACAGAAGTTCCCTTATGAATCCACAGGTTTTTCACCCTTTGAGTTACTGTATGCGCATATGATAAGGAGACCTCTAGATTTGATTCATGGTGAGTGGGAGGGTGAGTGTGAATCCTACAAAGAGTCTCTTGTGGCATATGTTATAAACCTCAGGACAAGGCTCAGGGAACTTATGGGCTTGGCCCAGGAACACCTGACAGAAGCCCAACAGCAGAAAAAGGTCTGGTATGACAGGAATGCTCAAGCTAGAGAGAATGTTGTAGGGCAGAAGGTAATGGTTCACATTCCTGTTAGACACAACAAGCTGCAGGCAGCTTAGAAGAGACCCTTCAAAGTGATAAGGAAGGTCAGTGATGTTAACTACATGGTAGAACTGCTAGGCATGAGGCAGGGGCACAAACTGTACCATGTGAACATGATAAATCCTTACCATGATAGGGAGGCCTTGGTGCTAAGTACGTGCAGTACAAGGCAGGAGGAATCTGAGGGGGATCTATGGCTACATGGAGCTAACCAAATCCCAAATTACTATGGTGGAGCCTAGGGTTGCAGGAATGTGATGGGACAGTGCAGTACTGTACTGGGGTCAGCAATGCCAAGGCAGCTGAAATATCAAGACAGGGAATGGGGAAAGCTATTCCCAGATAGGCTCACCCTCTCAAGCAATGTTTTTTGAGGGTCACTTAAAAACAAAAACTAGCTTGAGTTTTCAGGGGAAAGAAGTGTGGCAAAGGGAAATACTCCCATCCCAGCTAGCTTTGTGAATATTAATATGATTTATATAGAAATGTAACAGAAGGATAGATCATCAGTCCAGCTATCTGGAATTTTGCAAATAAGTATATGTCATTTGACAATATTAATACGATTTATATAGAAGTGTGACAGAAGGAGATACTGCCAGCCCAGCTATCTGGAGTTTTGTAAGTGGTTATGTGTCATTTGTGAATGCCAACATGCTTCAGGTAAGATGCTCATGCTACAACTGTGTTAGAAGTGTATGTTATGTACTGATATAAAATGTAACCACAGCATGCCATTGCTGGCTTAGAACACAAATGTATATAAACTATTGTAATTGTGTAAATGTATATGTTTTAACTGTGGAAACTAGAACATAGAGGGGTAACTTGCAAAACTGCAAACAAATAGTTGAAATTAAATTGTTTTACAATTGTGCTATGAAAGTTATCTTTCAGTTTCAATTAATAGGAGACAGGATATCTACACTATGTGACTCTCTGTGTTGTTTTGTTAGTGTTTTATTGTTTTATATCTTCCAGCAGTTGCAAAGATCTGAGAGATGTATTTTTCACAGGGAGATGTTAAAATGCTGATAATTTCTGACAATGGGGGTTTAGCTTGGAAACTAAAGTCAGGTGATATCATACAAGCTAACCCAGCAGTAATATTGGATATTAATTTAAGCCACAAAGTAATATTTGATATTAATTTTAGCCACAAAGTTTGAGAAATCATTTTATGCTCAACTCCTGAGAGACTTGCTTGGCTACAAACATTTGCATTACAAGCTGAAGCTAAGTGAAACTTGCAGTAGTGAATTTCAGTCTTCTGTTAAGTACAAACTTGCAGTTTTAAAAGTACAGTATTTTAATTTTTTCTGTTTCCTAATTGTGTGTTTCTGAACAGTGTGCTGTGCGTCTCTCTGCAGTTAGTTCTCCACCCTCCCTCCCTGTTCCTGTGTTGGTGGCTCTGGAATTGCCCGCCCCTCCTTTAAGTCTGTATTAGAACACTCCTCCTGGGTCCATCTCATTTGCTCACTTAACAGAGTACAGTTAGATCATATTCTGAGTCTAGTGTTCACTCTACTTAATACAGAGAGAAGATTAGAGAAGGTCAAACCAGTCAGGTTTTTCCTTCCTCTCTTCTTGCACTTAAAAAATAATTTGCACTTTATTCATTTGCTTTTACTGTATTTGTGTTTCCTCCTACTTTATTTTGCTTTTCTTAAAAGTACTCAATTTTATTTATTCTGCTGCATTTATTACCACCTGGTCATTGCCTGATTAAATTGTAACTGTTATTCTAAGTCTTTTGGTTTAAGCACTTGGGCTTCATACAGGCTGTTTTACATTAAGAAGGTTTGTGGTCTGCACTGTTGTGGCAAGACAGGTAGCTTATATCCTTCTAAGCTGGGAATTGCTGATTGAAGGCCCAGTGTCTGCTATTCTAAAAGTGTATTAGTTCTGGCTTAAGCACTTGGGCTTCAGGCCAGTTATTCTACATTAAGAAGGTTTGTGGTCTGCATTCTTGTGGGAGGAGAGGCTGTATTCTGCCCTTCTGAGCTGGGAATTTCTGGTCACAGGCTTATTGTGACTGCTTATGTGAACTGTTTCTTTCTGAAATTGGTGCGCCTTGTTGCTGTAGCATAGACCAGATTCAGGCCTGCTGAATCTAGCTTTGTTTGTATAACTTGAGCACTGATCCAGGCCATCATTTTTTGGAGAAGGTTCCCCTGCAACCTAGTAAGCAGGGGTGTGCAGTTAGAACTTGTCTGATTGAAGACTGCTGGAACAGGGCTCAGTTTTGAGCTTTTTTCTGGTTAATTGGGTAACTTGTTTGCCAGCTTGTTCATTCTCTATTGTTTTATATATATATATATATATATATATATATATATATATATATATATATATATATATATATTGCACATTATTCATCTGCTTTTACTGTATTTGTGTTTCTTGCTACTTTATTACTGGAGGCATTGACTACAATTCTGATCTACGATATATAACAATAAAACTGTCCTTTCCTGTGCTTTTAAAATGTTTTTTTGAGTGTATCTGCTTTATTTTCTGAAAACAAAACAAATCAAAAAAAAAAAACAAAAAAAAAAACAAAAAACAAAAAAAAATATATATATATATATATATATATATATATATATATATATATATATATATATATACATACACACACATATATATATATATATATATATATATATATATATATATATATATATATATATATATATATATATACTTGCTTCCCGCCTTTCTAAGCTAGTATAGTCCAGTTTTCAGGTTAGTGTTGAATTCAGGGATGTGTTACAAATCTCTGGGTTTGCCCATACCTTACTTGGATAGAAGGAAGTTTCTCTGTTCACCTGTGAGAGAGGGGAGCTTTGAGCAGCCTATCTGCCCCTGGAGGAGTGGTTTCAGCCCAGAAATTAGTAGTTTATTGGCCATTTTGGGCTAATTTCTGTCTCTTTCATTTCCCTGCTATAAATACCGTATTTGCCCAGTTTTGCGCACCAGGCAGCACCGGTTAGCTAGGGTAAAACTATTCCCAGATACACAAAGTCTCCTCTTCAATTTGTCCCTTGGAACTAGACAAACTCTCAACTTAAGCCATTAATTTCTCAGCCCAGCACTTGCTCAAAACTTATAAACCCTAGCACTAGACCCTCCAGTACTGTACAGAAGGACAAGACTCTCTATTCTACCTTACCAGCCATGCAGTAAAACAGTTCACTGTACCTGTCTAGACATGTCCAAAGGGCAGTTTCAGGTGTACTCTCCAGTCCAACTGGTAAATCTGGGCATTTTGAGGCAATGTTACAACTGCCTCATGTACACAGACAACCCCCTCCTCCTACAACCAAACACTAATACATGCGTGAGATGCAGTTATACAGCCAAACTAGAGGCTAGGCTCTCTTAACCCAAGACTGGATTAGACAGTCAAGAGGAGAAGGAAAATACTTGCATCACACCACCAGTCTTACATAGACCCATTAAACCAGCACCGGCAAACACACAAATACATGAAAACATACTCGGAGGCTCTAAATAAAAATCTGCAAAACCAACAGAGAACTCCAAAGCAAACATCCAAGCAACCTCCACCCCCCAACACAAACCATAAAACACATACTTCACAAAACCAGTGTGCCATGCAATCACAGCCCTTAAGGCAAAATAACATACCGAACATACTAGTAATACGTGACTCTATAGTCAGGCACACTGACGTCCCACTCACTAGGCTGAATAAGGAGAAGGTTACTCTTAGCTTCCTGTCGGGTGTCAGGATCTGCCACATAACACAAGCACTCAGGTCAGTTTAGAACAAGTACAAATATGACTCTGTCATTGTCCATGTTGGTGTGAATGATCTGAGTTGTATGTCCCTGGACTACATGAAGAGAGACATGGAAGAGCTCTCTGATCACATAGCCCAGGCCGGTATGACCCTGACCCTGAGTAGCATCCTGACCTCACCAAAAATGATACCACAGTATAAAGAAAAAAATCTCGATTTCAACAATTGGCTAAGTTTCTGGTGTCTTTCAAAGGGGATCCAGTGCCTGTCCACCTGGGATGACATGCTTGACAAGCCACGCTGCTTTGCTAGAGACTGCTTGCACTTGTCACCCTTAGACTTTCGAATACTGGCCAAGGCTCTTGCCACCCCCATAGTGCCTTTTTAGGCAAGGATCAAAAGACAAACCCATGGCCATAAATAGCACAAGTAACAAAAAACTGAGGGTAATGCTACTCAATGCCAGAAATCTAAACCTCAAAATTCACACACTGAGGCACTCCTCAGTATGGAGAAAATTGATATATGTGCAGTAACAGAAACCTGGTTTAAGGCTCTAGAGAGCACACCAGCACTACCAGGCTACAACTCATACCATACATTTCAGCGACAGAACCCAAACCGAAATACAAATGGCAGGGGCGTATCCATATTCATCAAGGATACCCACACCTCCAGGTTAGTGGCACAGCACAATACTTCAGAGATCATCCACATGCAACTAAAAATGGGCAAAACTGCAATTCAAATTGTAGCTTGCTACAGATCACCCACCATGTCCCAGGACTCCAATTCCGTGTTTCTGGAAACAGTGGGAAACATAAAGGTTCTACCAAACACCCTAATATTGGGTGATTTCAATTACCCAAACATTAACTGGGAGAACTACTCAAGTACTAACTGCCTTGCCCAACCTTTCCTAGAATTTATAAACTCAAATGCCCTGGTTCAAGTGGTCAACACTCCCACCAGAGGTGATAACATATTGGACCTGGTCATCACCAACATGCGTGACCAGTGTTCCACACCAGAGGTCAAAACCTTGCTGGTTAGATCTGACTGTAAACAAATCACTTTGGATATCCATATTCTGCCCTCATCTCCAGACAAGAAAACCACCGTGAAAAACTTTTCAAAAGCAAACTTCACGTTACTTAAGACTGAGGTGGAAAGTTTCAAAGCCCCCATGCTGAAGAATAACACTGTCCAAGCTGCAAAATCCTTTACTAATGCATTCTACAGGCAGCTACAAGAATGCATGGATCATGACATCCTAAGAAAAACCAAGACTCACTTCTCCAAGAAAAGGAAACCAGTCTGGTGGACTCCTGCCATAAACAAGCTATACAATAAAAGGAGGAAACTATTACAAAAAAAGAGTAAAAATCTCAAGAAGGGAAGACATCCCTGATAAGTATCAGCAAGAAACTACTATCCTCATAAAATCATCCAAGGCAAGCTTTGAAAGAAAAATTGCCAAGGACTCTAAAGATAACCACAAGGCATTCTTTAGCTATGTCAAGAATCAAAGTGGCAATGCTCAGATCTGCTCGGAGTTAGTGCAGAATGGCACAAAATACACTGAACCGACCAATATCGCCAACATCCTGGCAGACAGCTTCAGTGCAAACATCACCCCCCCCCTCACCCCCAAAGGAGCCCATAACCATACCAGAAGAATGTAGAGTCCCTGAAATCACAGACACTCAGGTTAAAACAGCCCTCTCAAAAGCCAAAAACACAGTATCAATGGGACCGGACGGTGTCCCAGGCTGCATCCTACACAAGCTCAAAGATGAACTAACCCCTCACCTAAACACACTGTTCAAACTCAGCCTCTCCACAGGCTATATACCCATAGAGTGGTACACAGCAATGGTTATTCCACTCCACAAAGGTGGACCACAACAGACCCCAGGAACTATCACCTTATAAGCTTGACTAGCTTGGTCTGCAAGGCTTTGGAGCACATCATCATGGAACTAATTAACAGAGACATCGGGAACCTCCAAACACTGGACCCTACCCAGTTCGGCTTTGTTAAGGGCAGATCATACCTCCTAAAACCTGGTGGACTTTTTTGAGACAGTTACCAAGGCTATGGATGAGGGAAAGGTGGCACACACAGCCTACCTAGACCTCGCTAAGGCCTTCAACATCATTCCCCGTTCTGGTATTATAGACAAGCTCACCAGCTTGAACATAACCCCCTACATCAGAAGACGGGTTGCCAACTGGCTCACGGACAGAACCCACATGGTGAGAGTTGTGGGAGCTAGGTCCGACTCTAAACTGTTTACAAGTGGCATTCCCCAGGGCTCAGTTCTAGGTACCCTCCTGTTCAGCATATACTTCTCAGAGGTACAGGCAAGCAGAAAAGGACTATGGCTGACCAAGTTCCCAGATGACTGCAAACTAGGGGCTATAATTGACTCTCTGGCTGACACAGACATCCTCCAAAAGGGTCTCATTGAGACGGATACCTGGTGAAAAAATCATGGCCTCAAGCTAAATGCCAAAAAGTGCATAGTCATCCCCTTTGGAAAAAACAAAGTACCCACAAAGTACCTTATAGATGGTAGTCCCCTAAATACGGAAGATGTAATAAGGGATCTGGGGACCCAAGTAGACAGTAATCTCACCTTTGATAATCACATTGCCAAAGTGGTTAGAAAATCCTTTTACGTGGCCCACCTAATCACAAAAGGTTTTGCATCCAGATCAAAAGAGGTCATTGTGCCCCTTTACTCATCACTCATCAGACACATCATAGAGTACAACACCTCATTTGGGATGTACCTTACAAGACACCTGCAACAGCTGGAAAGACCACAGAAGTACCTCACCAAGAGGATCACTGGCCTCTAACAGATGCCCTATGCAGCTCGAATGAAGAAACTCCAGTTGTGCTCGGTTGCATACTGCCTACTCAGAGGTGATCTCTGCCTGACATACAAGGCCATGTCCAACCCAGAATTGATGGGCATGCTCCACCTAAAGAAAACCTTATCCCCTTGAGCCACACGCTCTAGGGATCTAAACCTCACCACAACAATAAATAGGATGTGCTGGAGGGATAGATTCCTGTCTCAGAGCCTTCCCATGCTTTGGAAAAAGATCCCAATCTACATTAGGCAGAGCTCCTTGCTAACACTCTTCAAAAGAAACCTTGACGAGTGGATGGGAAGCAGAAAGTTTACCTGGGGGATCACTTCATTGGATCTGCTGGACAGAGGCACAGGGAGCTAATCTAAGGGGGCAGCGAAAGCCAACACATTCTGGCTAGGCTTATAAATGCCTTTGGGTAGATAGCCTAGTACCAACCTATGAACCTATAAGAATGCTCTGAGAGACAGAGAGAGAGAGAGAGAGGCATTTTGTATTTTGTCTTTGACTTAACATCAGCTGGAAACATCCACTCACCTCTGCACTTGTCTTGCTGTAAGTAAGATTTTAGGGTATAGTAATTCATTTAGATTCAGCTAGGAATATAGTAAAGTGCAGCTTATATGTTTTCTTTATTTATTTGAGACTATCCTGCAATGTTGTTTTAAATATTTCCTGTGATTTTGAACTCTGATGTAACTGATTACTTACTGAGTATTGTCTTGTTCTTTTATTATTTATTATTAAATATATATAAACCTTTTAATTGTGGATGGTCTGTTTAGAGATATTTAAGCTCTTAGGGTACTTGCATATCTATTTGGTGACACCATACTGGCCACTCCTAAATAGCATTGCTCTTGGTCAAACTAACATTTGGACTAACAGTAACATTACACAGTACGATTGGGAATCCTTTGTTAAGGGCCTTAAAGTAGCTGATAAAAGAGTGGCTGGTGGCAGTCAGAACTATCTTTTAGCCTGGGCAAAAGCTAGTAAACCTGTGCCAGCTTTTCCCAGGAGTGTGTGTGTGTGTGTATGTATAAATCAAATCCCTAAGTGTGTGCTTTTCAGCTACTTGGGCGGGGACATGAAGCAATGGTTGGACAGAGAGGATATTGGAGATCTTGATTTGGCCACTCAGCTGAGATCTCAACCCTATCACTATGCCACTGGGAAGTCTTAATGGGGATCTAGAGAAAGAGGGAGAAACCATTCACAGACTGATCTCTGCATGCTCTTAAGGGAAATTGCACTTTACTGTGTGTGTGTACTTGCCATCCTCTCAGTGTGTACATTCCCCCACTGTTGTCAGTGGTGAGGTTTGAGGCTCCTTAATTACTGGGCCAATGCAGGGGCATCACAGCTTAAACCAGAAATAAGATGCTTTTAGAATAATATACACACTAAGCCTTCAGCCAGCAATTCCTGACTTACAATTATGTAAACTACCTCTCCTGCAAGAAGAGTGCAGACCACAGACCTTCTTAATGAAAAACAACTGGCCCGATGCCCAAGTGCTTAAACCAAAACTAAGAGGCTTAGAATAACAGTTACAATTAAATCAGAATACTAACAAGTAGTATTACATGCAGCAGAATAAATGCCTTTGAACACTTTTAGGAACAAGCAGAAAAAGCAAAATAAAGTAATGAAGTAGGAAGAAACACACATACAGTGAAAGCAGCTGAATTAAGTGCAATTTTCTTTTAGTTAAGTGAGAAGGGAGGAAACAGAATATAATTCAAGGTTAATAAACTAAGAGGGTGGGCCTTCCCAAATGATCTCTCTCTGTACTCAGTAGAATACGCTGATGAGATGGAACTGAGAGTAGTGTCCAAAATCAGATTTATATTAGGGGTGGGCAACTTAAAAGCCACCAAGTTTAAGATAAAATGCAGACAGAGAAAAGCAATATTCAAGCAGAAAACAACAAGCAAGCCAAACAAGCACTCCAGCTAAACAGATATATTTCTAGCTAAATGAGGAATGTTATTTCTCAGCTCCTCCCACTAATTAGCTGATATTATTCACTGTTTGCAAAGGAATTCTTTGGTAAATTTTCTAAATTACCCTAGCCAAGACCACTTAAAACTCCAACAGTACAGAAAACGTAAAACAAATGTAGTACAAGAAAAAGATACAAAATAGAAGTAACCAAACCTTAAATGAAAAACTTAAATTCAAAACAAAATGCAGGCAGAGATCAGCAATATTCAGAGTTCTTTAATACACCAGGATTTGCTTTTGTTGATTTTAATGTAGTGAGCAGGATTTCATCATTGTGGCATTTTAGGAGTTATAACAGAGGAATAGCTATTGCTGGGGAGTTTTTGTATGTTAATGTTATGCCACCTTCTTTTTGACTTTTTGGTTTAGTCTGATTATATTTTATCCCTGGGGAACTATTTCATTGTTGCTTATTTTCGGGTTTTATCCAGGTTTTAGTTGTCACTGCTATGTCATGGGAATAGTGCTGTAGGATTTGATGGAGGTCATGGGTTTTGTTGGAAATGCTTTGGATGTCTACATTAATTTGGAGAAAATTATGGTCTCTTGTGAGTACAGGAGTTGATTAAATATAGGTGGTTGAGCTAGAACAGGGGATAGAATTTATTTTATTTAACATTTGTTTACTGGCAAAGTCTGACTTGGAATGAAGCCAATTTTCAGACAAGGCTCAAGGAGAAACACTCCAAATGCATATCTTTGTAATGTGGGAGGAAACTGGAGCACTTGGAGAAAAGCCACACAAACACAGAAAGGACATGCAGACTCCACACAGAAGGCACCCCAGCCAAGAATTGAACTGGAGAACCTCTTACTGTGAGGCAAAAACACTACTGCTGCACCACTGCACCAGCCTAAAGAGATGCCAGAATTAGGATGAATGTCACCACTTAGTCTAAGTTTGGTGGTGTCACTATAGAATGGATGGTAGTAGTTTTTTGTGGTGAATAATAAGATATATAGTGGAGAACAGCAGGCTCTGATATTTGTATGTGTGAAAGTAAATAAATGAGTGTGGGAAGAGTTCAGGTGATATAATTTAGAAGTTAGTTTGGTCTGTGTGTGTGAGTATGAAGATGTAGTATAGATATTGCATGGGAGATGGGTTTGTCATGAGTGTGACTGAAATTAGAAAACGTGGTCTGATATGCTATATATATATATATATATATATATATATATATATATATATATATATATATAGATAGATAGATATATAGATACATATCTATATAGCTTGGGAATGTAGTATCTGGGTGATAGGAGATGCTGGTCACAAAATGTTTGGGAAATGAGAAATAGGGTTGAAAAATAAAATATTTAGTGTTTAAAGGTTGAGGTAGGTAGGGGGTTGTGAAAATTGCAATTGATACAATGGGTGCAATATAAGGAGGGTTGGAGATGAGTGGATGAGATTAGTAGAGATACAAGTTGGGAGGGTGAGATATTAAAAGTGAATGTGGTACTTTGTAGTCTGATCGGATGACTAAGGCTGTTTGGGGATTGGAAGAATAGATAAGATGTGTGGCTCAAGTGAAATTTAAATTTAGTTGTAGTGGGGATGGGTAGGAATTGATGGTGGCGTAAGCAATCAAAGTGAACCCAAGCACAGGAAGGGCAAACTGAGTAGGTTCCACTGGCTTAGAATGTTCCGGGACAGAAAACAAGCAGTGATCTGGCCCCAAAGGAGGTAAGTGTGCATAACTGTCACTGTTGAAACTTTAATATAAAAAGAGAAGTTATGTAAAGAAGCTGTTCAAGGAATTAATGAGAAAGGTTATACACTTAAGCAGGGAACTGGCAGCAACAATAGTTTAGTATATAAAAATTAAATGAGAAAGATAAATAAGAGAAGTATGATGACTGGTGGTTTGCCAAAATCTAAAGCTTAATGGGGAATTGCAATACCAAGAAAATAAAAAAAACAGATTAATACTAAAGAAATCTGCTAGTTAGTTACCTGATGTTGAAAAATGGGGGAGGGGCTTAGTTTTACCTAATGTCATTCTATAAAATCCTGTTAATAAAAGTAGATTAAGTATTGATAGATGAGTGGGAGAGGTGTTTGTATAAAATATCCAAATACCTGACAGATACAGATTAAATGCTGCCTATAAAGAGATACATGATTGCATTATTCAGTTTTTAAGGTATAACAAGTTAGACCACAGCATCTTATATACTGAGCTAGTGAAAACATCCCTGATATACTGTGCATGCCTTATAAAAATAGAAAAGCAGAAGGTAGTACTCCTCGTCGTGAAGAAACGTTCTTAAGTCCGAGTACAAGTTTATGGAGGTTGTATGTCCGCAGCAGGGTAGTAAACAGGTTATCCTTGGCTTTGTCTTTAGCATGCTACCACTGAGGCCCTGATGCTTGCTATTATATGTAGCATTACAAATTACATGGCAAACATGGTTGGAAGGGCAACTTTGCCTGGCTGATTGATTAGGAAAGTGTATTAGAGTCTAAAAATACAAGAATGCCAACAGAGGTGAAAAAAAGCAAAACAGGTAGCAGAAAAGGTGAAGATATAAAACACTGGCATGTACATTAGGGCATAGAATTCACTTCATTGTGCCACCCGCGATTACTACAGAACCTGTAGGACAGTTCTCATTAAATAATAGGATACAGCAGCTATAGCCCAGGCCTGAACTGGATGGACAGGGCTAAGTTACAAGTATGTATAAAGTTCCAGGACATTATTAGCAGTTTGATCAGAGTATTATTATAGTAGCATAATACTGTAATGACATTTATTGACTGTTAACAGCAGAGCAGGAAATATTCAACTAAGCATTTATAAGTATATATGCATATACCAATGCTCGGTATACTATGTGTATTACAATGTTAATTGTACTAAGTGCAATAACAATGGTAAGAATACTATTTGTATAGCAATGCTAATTATACTATGTGTGCAAGAATGTTAAGTAAATGTCTATAACAATGTTAAGTATACTGTGTGTACAACGATGCTAAGTGTACTAGGTGTACAACAATGCTAGGTATACAATGTGTACAAAAATGCCAGGTATACAACTTGTATAAAAATACTAAGTATACTATATGTGTAACAATATTAACTATACTATATGTGTAACAATGCTAAGTATAGTATGTATAAAACAATGCTCTGTAATTGCTTTTGAAGAGGTGTAATAGTTACAGCCCTTCTGCTACTGTCACAAGTGGAAAACAAGCTGTAAAACCATCAAATAACTGCTTTGGAAATTGCAAAGAATATATGTTGTTAAATTCATATTATGGAAATTACAAAGACATAAAGCTGTCAACAGCAGTAAATCTTAAACTGTATATACATGTATAGGCCCTAATCAATATCAGGTGATAAGCTGAAAAAATATTATTTACTACTCTGGAAATTTTATAAAAAGAGAGCAGGAGATAACATCAAATATCAAGACAGTTGAAGCAAAACTAAGAACATAAAAATAACATGAGAGTTTGCTGGATTGCTTACTCAGAGTATAAACCTTATGCATTTTGAATTTGTGTACATGATTCTAAGCTCAATACAACAGCTAGGATAATATTGCAACACTACAATAATAGCATGAGAGAAAAGCTTGATCAGCAAACACATCCAAGCAATAATACTTACAGTACAGGACAATTAGCACTTGAAAATGTATAAACAGATTGCTATATTACAATAGTGGACTGCAACTAAATATACAGAACCAGCTGATATTGCCAACATCCTAACAGATAGGTTCAGTGCTAACTTTACCCCCCTCTCACCCCCTAGAGGGCCCATCTCTATACCGGAAGAATACAACGTTCCTATAATCACGGCTGCACAGGTAAAAAACACACTCTCCAAAGCCAAGAACACAGCATCCATGGGACCTGACAATATCCTAGGCTGCGTTCTACACGAACTACAGAATGAACTGGCACCCTACCTAAGTACCATGTTCAATCATAGCCTCACCTCAGGCTTTGTACCCACTGAATGGCACACCTTGACAGTTATCCCACTCCACAAAGGGGGAGCCACGACGGACCCCAGGAACTACTGCCCCATTAGCCTGATGAGCCTGGTCTGCAAGGCCATGGTACGTATCATCGTGGAACTCAAACAAAGACATTGTAATCTCCATACTCTGGACCCTACTCAGTTTGGATTTGTAAAAGGCAGATCATGTCTCCTAAACCTGATTGACGTCTTTGAAGCAGTCACCAAAGCCATAGATGAGGGTAAAATGGTTCACACAGCTTATCAAGATCTCGCCAAGTCTTTTGACACCATCCCCCATTCTGGAATTATAGATAAGCTCACTAAACTAGGTATAAATCTCTATGTCACAAGATGGGTTGCAAACTGGCTCACGGACAAAACCCACACTGTGAAAGTAGCGGATTCCAAATTCGACATCAGACCAGTGAGAAGTGGAGTACCACAGGGTTCAGTCCTGGGTCCTCTTCTGTTTGGTATCTACTTCTCTGAAGTGCAGGCCAACACAGAAGGTCTTTATTAACAAAGTTTGCAGATGACTGCAAACTAGGAGCCATAATCAAAACTCCTAACGATGTGGACAAACTACAAAAGGGCCTCACTGAGACAGATACCTGGTGTCAAAGCCATGGCCTGAAGCTCAATGCCAAAAAGTGTATTGTCATCCCCTTTGGTAAAAACTCTGTACACATGAGCTACCACATAGCTGGTAGTCTACTTAATGTCAAAAATGTGATAAGAGACCTTGCGACACAGGTGGACAGTAGTCTCTCCTTTGATAATCACATCGCCATAGTGGTCAGGAAATCCTTCTATGTGGCTCATCACAAAAGGATTCTCATCCAGAAAAAAAGAGGTCATTGTTCCCCTCTACTCATCACTCATTAGACCCATTATAGAGTACAATGCCCCTTTTGGTATGTACCTCACAAGACATCTACAACAACTGGAAAGACCACAGAAATACCTCACAAAGAGGATTACTGGCCTCAAACAGATGCCTTATGCAGACCGTCTCAAAAAACTACAGCTTTACTCCATCGCATATCGCCTACTCAGGGGTGATCTCTGCCTAACATACAAAGCTATGTCAAACCCAGAGCTGCTGGACATGCTCCACTTAAAGGAATCCCAATCCCTCTAAGCTACATGCTCTAGGGACCTTAACCTTGTCACCACAATAAACATAACATGCTGGAGGGATAGATTCCTGTCCCAGAGACTTCCCATACCCTGGAACAGACTACCTATCTATGTCAAACAAAGCTCCTCATTAGCACTCTACAAGAAAAATCTTGATGATTGGATGGGAAATGGGAAATTCATCCCAGGGATCACTTCTGCGGCTCTGCTCGACAGGGGCACAGGAAAATAATTTTCTTGGCTGGCGAAAGCCAGGGTACATTTTTTGGCTAGGCTTGTATAGGCCCTAGTGCTGATAGCCTAGTACCTACCGATGAACCTATGAACTTTGTAGAAACAGCAAATAGTAAGCAAAAATGTGAATACAAAATGCAAAAAAAATAAATAAATAAATGCCAGCACAGAGTAAAATGCTGGGTTCCTGCATGAGCCTGCTTCAGAGTCAATATAACAGCTTTATATTACATCCATTCTTAAACATGGATATTAATTTCAGTTAAATGCCATATCTACAACTGATTTCTGGCTTATATTTGATAAAATATGGGCTTTGAATGTAAAAAATATCAATTATAAGAGGTACAGGAAAATAAAGTGCAGTGTTTTTCCACTTGCTCAGAATTTTGTAGGAGAGAAAACAGCAATCCAGCCCAAAAGGAGGTAAGTGTGTGTAACTGTTACTGTTTACACTTTAATGTATACAGCAAATTATGTAAAGCAGGGAGTTCATGAGAAAACGTACACACTTGTGGGAGGTTAGCATAATGGTTAAGGTGTTTATCTGATAGACACAAAGGGCAGTGTTTGATTCTCGTATGGGGTACCTGGCTAGGCTTCAAATGGCCCAGAAGGGCAGTTAGTCTAGTACTAATCTATGAACCTACAAACACTTACTGTGTAGGGCATTGGTAGCAATAATAGTTTAGTACATAAAATGAAATGAGAAAAATAAATTAAATAAGGGAAGTACAATGAAGGGTGGTTTGACAAAATCTTCTGCTTATTTTGGAACTCTTATGCAAAGAAAATATGAAAGTAGATTGATACCCCCCCCCCACAAAAAAAAAAAAAAAAAAAAAACAGAATGAATCCCATGCTAAGGCCCACTAGACCAAAGTTTGATTAGTGGCTTGGGCACCTCCTGGGGCTGGCGGGGGTGTGCTTGAGCACCTCTCCTGAGGATGGCAGGTATGTGCTTGGGCACATTCTGAGGTTGGCAGGGGTTTGCTTGGGCACATTCTGAGGGTAGCAGCGGTGTACTTGGGCACATCCTGGGGCTGGCAGGGGTGTGCTTGGGCACATCTTGGGGCTGGCAGAGGAGTGGAAGTAAAGAGGCTTTGCCTGCTTATCTTTATGGGAGATCATGAGTGTAATACCACTGAAGGGCATACAAAGTGCACTAATTTCCATGGTGGCAACAACAGATACATGCACAATCTGCTTACCCCAGCAGAGAAGGTCATTTGCAGGTTTATATCATTTTCAAAAGTGAATGACAGTCCCACAATATGCCCATTACGCATACTCCTGTGAGAATTCTAGCTGATCATACATAAGGGCTCGGAACACAGAGAATCCACTGATGGCTGCCTTAAAGAAAATCCCTTTTAGTCTGTTCTCATCCTTTAGGGGAATGAATAGATCATTTGGCTGAGAGGAAGCTGATAGCCAGAAGGCAGTAGGTGTGTAAAACATAGAATCTGTGATACTCTGTATATCAAATATCAGTATCTTTTTTGAAGTATACTATCAACAACAAATAAATTGCGATTTTTGACCATGTTATATCCTTCCCTTTTCCAAAAGTGAAAGAATCTTGGACGATCTCTCAATGAATATGTTTATATTGTATGTCTTGCCACTGTTCAACAGTGGTTTCTTTGTGGTCAGGACTGGGCAATAAAAATGAGCTGGGTATATTTTGATTTAGGCAAATACCATTTAAGAGTTGAGCTAGAAGCAAGCCATAGTCAGCAGTGCATATTTGTATTCAGCTATAAATAAATAACAATTTAAGGATTCAGCACTGTCACATCTCTTGATGAAATTTCACAGTGTTTGGCCATGGTTTCCACTTATCCATTGTTTTGAGGATTACCTGGATGCAAAGTAATGAGTTTGAACTCCAAATGATCCTTGTGAACAAACTGAGGTCCATAATCTCATATCTCTTAGTCAGGAATTCTATCTTTTGCTAAGACGGATTTTAATACTACAGCAAAACTTTAACTTGTATTGTCAAGTAACTGCATACTGTCTGCAAATCTTTAGAAGCAGAATA
Source organism: Protopterus annectens (assembly GCF_019279795.1). Classification (NCBI taxonomy): domain Eukaryota; kingdom Metazoa; phylum Chordata; order Ceratodontiformes; family Protopteridae; genus Protopterus; species Protopterus annectens. The sequence goes on from NC_056733.1 coordinate 1,223,575,709, forward strand.
TAGATAAGAGACAATATACAGGTTTATAGTGTAAAGGACAATTTCCACTTTCACCAAAGGTATACATTATAATACAGTATCATCTCAACTTTCTGATTTTGATTTCTGGTCATGTCAGCTCATTCATAATTATGCACAAGTTATTGTATTTGATAAGACTTGTTAGGCAATACAGAACATTTTTACAAAACCCTTTCTTTAGATATGATTATGCCTATCTCTGACTCAGGATTTTTAGCATAATGTATTCTCAGATAACATTTTAAATTCTGAGTCTCATAACTCTGAGTCCTTTGAATAGTTAAACTGAATGTGTGAAAATGGGGAGTTTCTTATACTAAATCTAAGACTGCTGTACCTTAGATCATTACCTTTTTTCTCTGATGTATGCTGATCCTAAAGTTAGAATATATAAGTAGTAAGGGTGTACAGATGCAGTGGAGCTTGCACCCCTGCAAAACATAACCTTAAAGAATAGTCATTAATGACAATTGCCACACCTCCAGCCCAACAACATCATGTTGCTAACAAAGTATTCTCCATGTTTTTTTTTTAATTATATATTACTTCTAAGTTGCTATAAGAATCAATGCAAAATATTATGGTTCCAATGGCACCTTCACCCATATAGGCATTGCAGATTAGGTTTGTCAACAGGCAGTAATCCTATGTTGCTAAATGCTTAGCAATACAGTACTAAATGATGACACATGAGTTTAAATTTCTGGAAAATCTTACTTGGTGAAACTGTAATTGATATACATAGCTTTATTTGCTCTTGTTGAGGAGGTGTAGCCTTCAATATTATTTGTAGTAAGATGAAATGCTTTATTATTGTCACTATTTTTTCTTACCACTAGCTAGACTATCATAGTTACAGCTGCCATTTAAATTGAGCCATCACTGTCTCCAAGTTACTGCTGGCATCCAGTAAACATACATAACTGTCCATTGTATGGCCCACCTTTCCTTGCAAGGCATGGTGCCCCCTCCACCCACTGCAATGCATAACTTATCTCCACTAAGAATAGCTACATTTTTTTAACTGTACACCATCTTCAAGATTGTAGCACCCTCACCCTCCAAGTGTAACCCCTCTGACCCAAGACAGCGCATTTTTCTGAGCAATATATATTTTCATTATTAAAAAGGAAAAAAATCCTGAAATGCAGACTTAAAACTAATTAAATCAAACAAAATAAATCTGAAATGTAACACTGTGAATGCATGATACCTGTGCCAGATATCATGAAAATCTATTCTAGCTACCTCACTGCAAAACATGATTGAAAAATGCACATCATGGCTGGTATACTGAATGCCTCATTCTGTTCTTGGTAAGGGTTAAAATACACATGTAAAGCAGATGGGTAACATTCACACATCTTAAGCTGGACATTTTTTAGCCATGTAGTCATGAAAAGATTCCAAGCATTAACTTCAGTAATTCATGTAATATTCAAGTTATTTCCCCATTTTCTCCTTGCCTGAAACCAAGGACATTCAAACCAAATAATGTTGAGCATCTAAAAGAGATTTATTTTACTAGGTGATCTTACCTTTTGCAAGTTGGATAATGTGGGTACAAAACATGGATGGAAAAATAATAGGTGGTCTCACATGCATTTTATGTTATCATTTACCCATCCATTCTGTCCATCATTAGCTTCTTAATGTGTTTCTTACCAACTGTCCAGCGCCTTGAGTAAATCTACATCTGCTTCCAAACAGACTGAGTAACCACTAACTTGTTTCTTTGAATGTATCCCTTATGAGGAAAAGACTCATCTCTTATTACTAGAAGGACATTCTCTGCTTCTTTAGTATGGTTGTATTAACAATCTGTATCTCATTAGATGAATGAATGTATATAACAGGGATGTACAGTACATCCCTGTTAAATACAGAAGTATCTGTGTGGATGTCTCATTATCCAACATACCCTAATAATGGTGAGCAAACCGCACTATCACACAACCATAATGTTGCTCAAAGAATCCAAACTAAGGGTACAACAGTACATAATCCACTTACCTACAGACCCCTATGCCTGCTGGATGTCACCACATAGACAGACAATTGAGCAAGTGGTGTAATGTATAATGGTGCCAATGCATGTATGGGCAGGGAACATTGTCCATGCCCATAGTGTTGCCTATCTAACTGCAAGCAGCCACATATGGGCATACTAGTAACTGTACACACATAGCTAGGATAACATCAGTTATCTCACTGCTAGGATACTAGATGCAGTTCACAATATGAACCAATATCACTCTGCAGGCCAAAGATGCTGTCCAACACAAGCCTAGTAATGTAATCACATATATCCTATATTTAAACTGTGGTGCATGTGATAATTACTGTGATTTAAAGTGTAGAAGCCCAGATAGGTAGGGGTTCTAATCTCACTGCAGCCCACTATGTGTGTGTGTGTGTGTGTGTGTGTGTGTGTGTGTGTGTGTGTGTGTGTCTGTACCCATGCAAAGCAGCTGCTATGCCCTCATGGGCTATCCACCTGCAATAGTTATGCACTTTCTGGCCCTGTAATGTTCTCCTGGCTTCCACACTACCCTATTCTACAAGGCCTGATGATGTCAGCCACCTTAAGACAACCATTAGTATCAGATGTATGCTGTGGGATATGCGCTAAGTACTGTGAGCTATAGTGTATAAGCCTAGATAGGTAGGGGTTCTAATCACACACTGCCCAACATGGTGCATGTGCATATCCATATGGCATATGTATGATTACCTTTGTAAAGTGGACATAGTAAGGGCTTTGCATCATTTTATTTGTAGCAGGTGATGTGCCCCCCATAGACAACTGACCACAACAAGGCTTGCTGATATCAACAAGCATTATATGTTCTAAACTGATAGTGCTAGCAGGAATGAGTTGTGTTGTATGCATCAGGTACTGTGATCTGTACTGGGTACCAGTACATAGGTAAGTATTCTAATCTGCACACAGCCAACTTGCAGTATGTGTGTGCCTTGGCATGTCCTGTATGCAGTGAGTGTAAGTGGTGCTAGCCTGAACGTGGCCATGTTTGTGTGTGAGGCTGTTACAGCAGTATACATCATATTATGGATCCATAAAGACATGTGTACTTAACTAGCATAATGGCCATACAGTCCTTACAGAGACATCTGTATATCCCTCGGTACAAGACAGCACATATTGCCCAAGTCCAAGAGGGACTCAGGCAGATGTCATGTGTTGAGATGATGGCCACCCAGCCAATCAAACAGATAGCATGTGGTGAGGTGCACTGAGGTGCTCTGTTTCCCATTATGCAGGGTCTGTTTCAAGGGTGTGTTTATGTAGACAATTGTCTCCCACAAGCATGTAGTACTAATGTCACATAGTAGGTACATTTCCTTACAATGAGTCATCATCTACTATTCTCCCCACAGATAGGCAGCATATGCATTCCAGCAAGGTCACTCCTTGCTCTATAGCAGACCTCATCAAAAATTATGAATGCATGAGCATGCTGACCACTGTCATTGTCCTTGGTAGACTTTCATATAGATGTGAACCTATGGAGTCATGCATGTATACTGCTGTACCTCGCTGAAGTCATATTTCTGCTGTGCTGCCATGCCATGCTGTGCCACTTCACTGCCACTGTGTGTCCATAAGTTATTCCCTCAGAGTCCTAAAACAGAAATAGACAAAGGTCTGTGAAATACCTGTCATTGTGTAACAATACTCTCAGTACAACATCATACAACATAAGGTCCACAAAAGTATGTATGTTGTTGACCATTACAAGTGACATGGCAAAACAATGCTGCATTACACAAGTGCATGTCAAGTAATATAGTCACCCTGTGCATCAGACACATAGCTTCATTCCCCTGCATCAATGGTAAGGATGACAGGGATGTGACACAGGTATTATCAGTTGCACAGGGTGATGTGTGGGGGTGCTGGAGGCCTAGGCTGGCCCAAACAGTTGGCAGCATGTGTGTGAGTCAGGAAGTGGAGTGGGTTAGATGGGGCATGGGAAGGGGTGCTGTGTGTGTCTGTAGGTGACCTGCGTATGACAGCGATGTACGAGTGTGTGCGTGTACACAGTTAAGCTCAGTGCTAGCCTTACATGTGTGTATGTTGGACAGATGTGGACCATACATGGTAGAGTTGACAGTTCACTGTCTCTGATCCTAAACACGGGAGCTGACTCTGCCAGGAGTTGCACTGGCACCACCATGCCCAAGGTCAGAAGTGGTGCTAGTACCTGATGGTGACTGCTGTCTGCTGGGACCGTGTCTCCCATGGGTCTGCCCAGGACCTCATGCTCATGGCTTGCCACATTGTGGTGTGGACAGCACACTCCCTCTGTAGCACTGGATGTGCTGCCAGTACTGAAGCATAGCTGTGCATGGTCATTTGGACTATCAGCAGATGGGGTTGCTGATCTAAGTCCACAGGTCCGACGCTCAACTCCAGCCATACATTCCAGAACAGACAATGTGAGGTTCAAGACAGACACTGTCTCAACCCACCATCTGTCCACTGCATCAGTAAACAGATCCAAGATGTCCCCAATGTGGTGAAGGTAGCCACAGATGTCAGACTGTGATGCATCCATAACCCTAAGCATACATTTGGTGTTCAGTTCAGAATGTGTCTGTGCCTCCACAATGGCCCAAAACATGTACAGAGTTACCCATGATGTGACACCTTCAACATGTGGTGGATAGACAGCAGTCCTCTATGAGCACCCTTGTCAATCTGCCTTTGTAGGACCTCACCAGTTCTCTGGTTATGGCCAATGTCTACATTCACTGAAACCATAGTTGCCACATTGGCCTGTTCAATGTCTCCACCCTCTTACTGTCCCATATTTGAAGCTTGTGGGGACTGAATATGTAGGGGCATACTGACTGTGTGCAGTGACAATGGGGGCAGAAGAGAGATGTCAACCTCTGGGACAGATCCCCCCAACAACCCCACCTGTGCCTCACTGTAACAATCATCATCATCAGAGTCTGAAGAGACACTGACATCAGGTTGTGTGAGGGAGAGACCCCAACCTGTCACTGGTCACCTGTGGAAACAAAGACAAAAGCATCACATTACTACCTACACTATTATGTATGGAAAATCCACAAAGAGTCATAATAATGAGGATCCACAACTGCATTACCACTCTCATCTTCTCATCTCTGCTACTTCCTCACAACAAAATACACATTCGACTCAAGGTCTTTCTAACAAGCACGCCAAGTATATCATGTGACACTTGGCCAGTACAATGTACCTTTTAGGTATACAATATGACACTATACTTAATAAAGCAACACATAAATCCCACTACACATATCTTAACAAATATATACAAATACAAGTTTCAGTGCATAAGGTATGTACCATCGTCCTTTTAGTATATGCAAGGCATGTTGGATCAATTGCCTCATGTACACCAGGAGGCTTATTCTCTCTGAACTATTACTGCAAAAGTGTTTCCACTCATTCAACTACTCTCCTGTGATTACTAGGAAACTTAGGTAACTGTTCCAGACTGGAAGATACAAACATTCTACTCTGGTTACACACAACATTAACTGTACATAGGGAATTAGCCTGGCCATTACCCTTCATTGCATATATATGTACCATAACAAAAGCTTACCAGGAGCAGGACTACAGCCTTGGACAACTCCTGATGGACCTGTAAAAAGGTGAGGGTGAGGTACTTTCAGTACCACCGTATGTTGCAGCACAATAAGTAATACCTGCATATCTCTCACATGTACAGTAGCTACTGTGTTACTTGATGTATTGCTAAAATTCTGAGTATGAGTGCGCAACTGAGGTAACCCCACAACATTACATAGACCTGACACCCATGTAAAGGTAGGTGCAGCCTGACAGAATGACTGCTGCAGTATTACAATGGTGATTACAGTAAGCTTACCTGCATGCTTCTCTGCTGTTCACACTGTGGAACCCACCTCCATGATGTATGGTGTGATGGATGCCTGGAGCTGTTGTGTGTCCCTAGGTTCATGAGGAATTCCTCAGTGGCCATGAGTGTTTCTTCCATTGCAGGTCCTCCACCGGTGATGGCACAGTCCATGGCTTCATCAGCTGCCCTTCATCGTGCAGCATTCACCATGTCTGTAGCACGGTGTCAGACCGACTTATATGTCCTGCCCTGGTGGCCAGTCTCATTCACATCCCAGACAAGGTCTACCCACAGTGCAGCCTGCTGTTCCTTGTTATGCCTCCCCTGGATAGGAGGATGTGATAATGCTACCATAGTGCTTCAAGTATTACTTCATTCTCCACATCTGAGGAAGGGGCATGCTGTCTGTGATATATTATCCCTGAAACACACCAGGATGAAATACATGGATGTCCACTATGTACAGATACAGCAAGAATAAAATGGCTGGCACTATCCACTTCTTGCTCACACATGTCATAATACCCCACATTGTGACAACATACTACATGTGTGGATACAACCGAGATAGTATCATTACTGAGTTAGTTCCCTGTGATTCTGCTGTATGATCAAACATCCCAACACTCCAGTCCACTGTGGTGTGTTGCCTAAGGCCAGCCACCCAATAATATGTCACAAGACAAGAACCAGACAAATAGCAGTGTGCTATTATGACCTCTATATTGGGACACTCCAATAACACCAGTGTGCCATAATGATTAAAAAAAAACAATGCTACCCTGATGTATTGTATGTCCCCTGTATGTATAAGACAGCAAGGTATCAAAGACATGTCATTACCACAGGTCTAAGACAGGCTTACTGCTGTAATCCCTATTCCACATACCTCTATCCTCCCATCTGTATCCTGTTATACTAAAAAAAACAGTTACATACCTGGTGGAGTGCAATTTTCCTCTGTTGAAATGTGCTACTAGTACTGTCTCACAAAGGTGTGCTCTGTGTGAGGAAAGTCTCATACAAAATGTTTGCCCATAGCAGCTTTAACATGATGCTTGTTAGCAGGTAATTGCCTCTAAACCAATCTGTGGCTCTGATATGCCAATTGCAGCCAAAGCAGCTGAGTTGCACTATCATTAGCCAATGGCATGCAACCACTGTGCAATATATAAAGCCTTCATGTAGAAAAGGGTCCCTTTCTTAGCTGTTGAGATGGGCATTACTGGGGTGAGGAGACTACATCACAGAGGGTAAGTCTGTAGCAGAAACATTTACATAGAGCTGTGTGTACCACAGGCTGCAGCCACTGCTGCAGGTAACAGACATAGGCAGAGGGTGTGAACACTTTGGAGGACAACAAGCTGTAGGTGTATCTGTGTCAGCTGTGTCAGCCTTACTGTAGAGGCAGATCCAGGGTGAGAGCACTCTTTACTCCCCAATTATGGCATGTGTTTAAGGTACATATGTTAGGCAACTGTGTCAGTAAAGGAGTACTAGGCTACTTATAGTGATGCTATATGGATATGTGTTGTGTGTCCCTACCTTCAGGCCTGTGACTTCCAGCAGTGAAAAGCAGTTATTTAATTTGCAATGCTTTGTGTGGATAATGAGTGCATGAGTCATTCATTAATTGCTGTCTTCACAATAATGTAATTGAAATGCAATACAGCACTGGATATCAACCCAGGACTGTGTGTGGCAAAATGTACTCTATGCAAGGCATTTAACAGACTGAGTTACTAAGTCACTATGAGAATGGGTGCATTTGCAATTTATATGTGCACACACACAGGCTTCCAGGCATAACGAAGCACCAACCACCATTCTGATTCCTCATTTTGTTCTGTTCATTAACAAAACAAACAGCCTCACGGCTTGCCGGAAATGCACGCACGTCACTGAGCTAGCTCAATTCCAACAGGGTGGCATTGAGCTAGCTGAATTTTGACAGGCTGGCAGGCTGTTTCATGGAGCTGACATCATCATGCACATGATGACATCAGCTCGAAACACCGGAAAAAAATTTAAAATAAAAAATGCCGGGAAAATCGGAAATTAAGGGGTGCCACTTCGGAATCATGGCACCCCATTATTTGGACCCCAAAACTCATTAAAAACTCATTAAATTCAGTATGGTTTGTAGGTATGGCAGGGACCTGATGCCATAGCCAGTTGAGGCAAGGTAGGGAGATCAGTGAGAACTGGCCTACCTTGATGTGCTATGGTAAATGAGGTATAGCAATAAGTTGCAGTTAATAATAACCAAAACATTGTCAGTATTATCAGACTCGACCATCATATTTATTCATCCAAATACATATTAATGTATATTATGTGCAACACATCATTAAGTAACATAACAGTCAGTAAGATAAAAGCATGCCAGTACAAAGTAAACCATACCACCAACAAAACAGTTAAACAAATATGTTAATATTGCATCATAATACAACATAACAATAATCAACCACATTTTCCAAAATATAGTTAAACAAAATATGTTATTATTAAATCATAATAAAAGCTGCAGTGGTGCACCGGTAGCATTGTTGCTTCACAGCAAGAGGTTCTCCTGTTCGATTCTCGGCTGGAGTACCTTCTGTGTGGAGTCTGCATGTCCTCCCCGCAGTCGAGTGGCGTTCGAAAGACATGCATGAATGGGTGTGCCTTCGTTGAAGGTTGGGCATCAGGCTGGCAACTCGGCACCATAAAAAATCTACTGCCAATCAGTAGTGGACCGGAGTTCTGCTGTGGCGACCCCAAACCAGGAAAAAGCTGAAAAGACAAACATTAAATCATAATAAAAGATAATCAACCACATTTTCCCAAAATATAGTTAGTTTAACAAAATATGTTAATATTAAATCATAATAATAAGAAATGACAGTAATAAATAAATGAAGATAAGGGGTGGGGAGTGAGAATAACATTCCATTACTGACATTGCAGATTATATCCTGAAAGCACTGAAATATATACTCTACAGGTATGTAGTGTCAGGCTTGAGGACAGTGACTACAATTCTCCTATAACAAATGTAGCACATACATACCTCTCAAGCTGTTAGGATGGGTCAGTATGGGCCAAGCAATAAGAAATGCAGGTAGACCACTACACAGAACAGTTTCACATAATGTGGACTTATATAACTACCCAGGTGTTCTATAAATGGATTTGGTAATACATTGCATTCCAGGTAATAATTTATCTGCCAATCATGTGACAGATGGATTAGGCAGTTTTAATTACATTATGAAAAATTGTGACACTTGAGAGGCATGTTTGAGTACAGTAAATAAACTAGACAGTTATCATGCCTTAGTTGGCAGGCATGGGAATAGAATCCAATAGCTGTGAGAGCAGGGGACATCTGCAAATAATGCAGTAATTGACTGCAGCAACTTACTACACACATGCAAGGGATACAGCCATACTGGGAATACACAGCTTTATTTATGAATCAACAATGCTGATGAACACATTATTGGTATTGATGTTAACATTCTATGAAATCTAAACATTTCTCATAATATGGGCTATCTCACCCATATATTTGTTGCGTTCCTGGTGAGAGAGAAAATGTGAGCATTACGTGACTGATACTGAACATTTAGTGCTACATACCACCGGATTCAAACCTAGGACTCTGTCTGACAAAATGTACTGTATACAAATTATTTAACAGACTGAGCCACTGGTGGCTACTGAGTGAGTGATACTTGCCTGGAGATCACCTGGAACTATACTATGAATTGAGCAATGCAAGGTAGAGGACATTCCTCTGGAATTTTAATAATATTACAGTGTTATACTAGACTACAGTGACAGTAGAATACACATGCATGGAATACAACCATACTGCATATATGAAAAAAACAGTAGTTTAGAATCAACAATGCTAGTGAACATATTTTATTGTTATTGGTTTGAAATATCTGTGAAGTCCACACACAATATCTGCACACATGGACTGGGCTATATCACTCATATAACTTTATTACCTGATGTCTGAGGAAGAGAGAGCATTATGTGACTGATACTGACCTGGAGACAGCCTTGGCCAGTACTATGAGTTAAGCAATACAGTTTGAAGGCCATTAGATTTGCTGGCTACAGCTATTGCAGTATTACACATGACTGCAGCAACCTTAGCAAACAGAATCAATACATACAGATCTACTACAATGGTTTTGACAAAACAATCCTGCTGAACAACATTTTGCTTACTGTTATTGGTGTTGTTATTGCTTTATTAAAATGCAGTTCTTATTGTTCATTTTTGCACTACAGCTCTACAGCTCTAATTGCCTATTTATTGCACTACAGTTCTACATGCCCATTTATTGCACTACAGTTTTTCTTGTGTATACTTTATTCTAGTAAATGTTTTACTCTTTCTTGCTTATTGCACTACAGTTGGCATACTAAATCCATACTTACCATGCTGACAGCTCAGCCTGGCCAGGCGCCTGGTATGGGGCTCAAAATTGTGAGCCCTTTCAGCTGCAGCTGTTGGGAAAGAATCACACCATTATGCATACCAGTTTTGCAGACATTTAGCTTGCATTTTGGTTAGATAGAGGGAGACATACTTGCATACTTATGAGGGATTCCCATCTTGAACTTCCTGGACTTAGGTGTCCAGGGTTCCCTTCTTTCTCCTTTTTATGTCATTAAAATGGTGACAACACTGCTCACCTGTGCGGGGGATACTAGTAACACTAGTGATTTCTTTGGTTAAATGGTCCCAGACCTACACCTTAAACTCTGAGTCCTGAAATCTGCACTGCATGAGCTGGGATTCATGTTTTTTTTAACAAGGAGCCTGACCATGACCCTGCACTCCTGAGTGCCACACCTCTGCACCTGAAAGCCCATACCTTCATCAACACTGCCAGCCATACCACCCGTTGATTGAACTCCAATGACTGTTGTAGAATTCCTGCCTATTGGGCTTAATATAGGCTGTTTTTTAACCCTTACACATCATTCAGCAACATTCAAAAAACCCTTGTCACTTAGCAGCATGCAAACCAGCTAAATGAAGCCAGAGAGAAAATTTGCAGAACCGTAGTTTTAATGTGGCTTAGCACTGCACAAAGATTGGTAGCCATTAGCATGTTTATGCACTGCTTAGCATGAATGAGCAGTACTTAGAAGAGCACAGCAGTGCCAAAATTCACAATAAATAATTGCATCCAGTTTCTATTTTTAGATGTCTGGCAGTTGTTGGCCATGTATGTATGAGCTCCACTCGGCTCTGCCACTCTGTGCTGTGCCGAGCAAATGTAAATTAAAAATAACAAATAAAAAAAATAAAAATTAAAAAATAAAAATGTAATTATGACACTTAACAGGCAGTAAAAAAAAAATATTAAGCTTATTACAAAAAACATAACACACCATAAATATGATATATTATACAGTTTACACACTTCACAGCATTACACCTGTGGTGGGGAGCATTACAGTGCACCTCACACTCATTTGCAGCCACGGGTAGCTGCTTCACCTATACCTACATTGATTCAGTTTCCATGTTCCTTGGCTCTATCTTGGCAGTGCGCCATCATTAATATACATTGCATGCTGCCAAAGGGGAACAGTGGCCATGTACATGGATATATTCTGTATTGGCTCTACACTGTGCCTACACAGACTTTATTAAATCCTGGGGATAGAATTATTCCAGAGACCATTAAGGCCTGTGCCCATCCCTCCTACATCATGTCAAGAATGAAATGAGAAAAAATATACGTCTGTGACTAATGAACCTCATTGTTATTTTCTAAGGTGAGTCATTCATCCCACTGTAGATTCAGTGTTTAGTGATTCTTTTCTTCAGATTTTGAATTGTGCCCTGCTGGAATGTGCGAAATCTATCAATGATATACTGTGCATTTCCCCTATTAAAAGCATTGAGTTTATATTAGTTAGCAGTTAGTGACTGGCTCTGGCTCCCATGATTTAGGGCTAATTTTAATTATTTAATGAAACGCATCTCACTTGTTATAATTGTGAAAAACTGAAAGGCTGCCAGCCCAGCCCAATATAATCTTGTAAATAATTATATGTGATTTGTAAATATTAATATAATCCACAGGCTGGTTTTACAAATGTAACAGAGAACTATATGTTATGATTAAACTATATGTTATTCTGAGCTTCAAAAATGTAACAACAGTGAACTCAGCTGGAAGAAAGCTAAGTCGAGCACTGTATGACTGATTACAAGCTCAGAGATATGATGTGTGGACCAGCGACTTCTTTCTACTGGTTTAAGACCAGAGTTAATTGCTAGATTTTGCATGTATAATGTCTTTTGTTGCTGTAGCTTCCTGCAGGTGCACATTACAAAAAAAAAATGTAAATTTTGAGCTTCTGTTAGCCTGAGAAGCTAAATCAGAACTAATAAGAATGATGTAATCTAAAATGAGTCAGTAGTGATGTATTATCAATTTAAGACTTTCTCGGAAGTTATTTAGAACATTGTTTCTCTTACAAATAGATAGAAAATAGTAAAATTAGACTATCTGCTTTCTATATTTATATCAGACTATTCTACAGTGTTATTTTAAGCATTTTCCTGTGATGCCTGAACTCTTGACTAGCACTATGTTGAAATGAGATTTGCCTTGTGTTTTTATTATTTATTATTAAATATTTTTAAACCTTTCAACTGTGGCTGTTTTGTGTAGAGATAATTTAAACTCTGGAGTACATTGCATGTATATAGTGATACTGTCCAAGCCACTCCAATAAGCCTTGCTGTTCATCATACTTTAACTGGATAATACTAATATTGCACAGTAGAATTGGACACCCTTTGGTAAGAGCCTTATTAGAAGCCAATATTAGTGGTTGGTGGCAATGATTTCTATCGTATAGTCTGGGCAGAGAAGGGGGCATAACTAGAGAACCTGTGCCAACCTTCCTCAGGAGTGTCTGTGTGTTTGTATATAACTCATATCATGTGTCAGCTACTTGGGCAGAGACACAAAGCACTGGTTGGACAGAGAGAGTGCTGGAGGTTTTAGGTTGACCACTAGTCTGAGACATGTACCCTATAGCTGTGCCAGTGGGGAGTCTTATTCGGATCTAGAGAGAAAGGAAGAAACCAGCCCTGGACTGACTGTGACCTCTGTGTGCTCTTAAGGGAAATTGTAGTTTACTGTGTGTGTACTTGTTATCCTTCCCAATGTGCACACCCCTCACTGATGCTAGTGGTGAGGATTGAGGATCCTTGATTACTGGGCTAGTGCACGAGTGTCACAATAATGATAATGATTAAAATTATTTTTATTGTTAGCAGTAGTAGTAGTAACAATGGTATTAGTTTTCCTTCATTCATTCATTCATTCATTCATTTATTTGCCAGTTGTGTGATGAATCTAGTTCAGAAATTAGGGGAGTCAGAGCCTATCCTTACACTCAGAGGGCACAACACTGATGAGATGAATCTTAACAGTGCACAGACCCACTATTAATCATTCATACTCACTCACTGTATGCAGCACACACACAAAAACGTTTGGTTAACTTTGAAAAAATGTCAATTTACATAATGCATGATTTTGGAATATGTGAGTTAACCAGAGCTCTTGGCAAAATGTCACTGGACACAGTCAGGATGTGCAGGCCCTTTACAGAAGGCAATACAGCAAAGTGGTTAATGAAGATGTGAGGCAGCAGTCCTAATTAATGTACCTCTTTGCCACCCATGTTGCTGTTTTTATTGTTATTATTATTATTATTATTATTAATAATAATAATTATTATTTTTGTAAATAACATTCAGTAAAGTAACTACTGATTTCCTGAAGTTGGACGTGACTTCCATAAGCTGAAAGATCATAGGTCTATTTCATTGTGCTACTCTGACTCAGTCCCTCTCCTTTTCTCCCCTTCCCACAAAACCTGTCAATGAAAGCCCACTCACAGTGGACTCTTGCTTCAATATGTCATCATGTGGTCTTTGTGTCTCTTATTCACTAAATTCTTTATAATTATTCCTATTCTAAGCTATTGGCTTACATCAGTAAGAGATATTTAGATATATCCCAATTACAACAGATGGTGAGCAGCAAGCCATTTTATTGATCTATACAACAACTAAGACATAAAGCAGCCAAATGGAAGTACAGATGGAGTGCCTATAAAAGGATCTTACAGCACAGAACATTGGTGTGCCTTTACTCAAGTCCAAATCTGAGTAAAATGAAACCATACAACAAATGGAACTACAGGTGAAGTGCATATAAAAGAATGTTAACAGCAGAGAACATTGGTAAACCTTTACTCAAGTCCAAATCTAAGTACAATGAAACCATACAATACTCCCACGTCAATACTCACATAACATGAAGTTACTACTTTGGGAACTATTGAAACAGGCTCTTGCTATTGCTGTGGTAACAAATCAGAAACTTAATATTTACATGTCATCTCATTCTCAAGACTATTGTTCTGTAAAGTTTAAAATCTTGGGATGTGCATTTCTGGGTCCCAAGATCTGGAAGCTGGGTAATTCAAAATCTGGACTTACATATTCTAAGTCCATGACTGACATTTTTGGAATATTCCCTTTTCTTCAAAGTATGATGATCTTGAAGTTGGTATATAACAAGAGCAAAAATACCCCCTCCCTAACATCTCAAAGACAACACATCCATATACAATATTTGCCACTTAAGAAAATTTTTTGAACACTTCTGTATGAACAGTATAACTATATTAATAGCTATGGCATATTCTGCAATTGTCAACATGACCATAGAAACTTCTTCAGTATTATGACTGCTCTACTGTCAGCCTCCGACAACATCTGCTGTCACATAAATGACAGGTGGAAAAACTTAGAAGGTATAAAGATAAATATAAAGGAAAAGTACAAAATAAGCAATTTATTGATGACCCAAAAAGTTTCATAGAGAATTGGGATACAAGGTAAGAGGAAATGCTAAAAAAAAGAGAAGTAGATACATTTTGGAGAAGTATCTATGAAGATCCTGTGGAACATAACAAAGATGCTAAATGGATAGAAGTAGTTAAAGAAAGAATAAGAGGTTTAAAGGTGCAGGATATGAAATGGGATAAAGTAGCAGCCAGAGACATTGAAACAAAGTTAAGAAAAGTCTCTAATTGGAAAACCCGGGCTCAGATACAGTATTTTATGTTGGTTGGAAGTATTAACATCTTTGCATGATGATTTAGCCATGAGTAAGAACTATTTATATGCACACCCCGAACAAACACCAACCTGGTTAACAAAAGGAAAAACAATGCTCCTACTTAAGAGTGCACCTGCAAACTATCCTAAAAATTATAGACCAATAACTTGCCTTCCAATGACGTATAAACTATACATGGGAATTAGAACACCTCTCAAAATGTCTTCTTCAACAACTCAGTAATCCAAGAATTAAACCACCGAACACTGTTAACTTGCAAAATAATAATAATGACTAAGCACTTTTGCCCAGTATTGCTTAGGCATCATCAGAGTATAAATTACAGAATTACACAGCTTCCTTTATAGGGAATGAAAATGAACATAATTTCCTGACCATATACAATTCCTTTTAAGTTAAAATATCAATTCTATGATAAAATTGCAAAAATACTATATTGTTGAAAACATAACATTTCATTTGTAAATATCTGAATGTATAAATGAACTCTCAAGCCTAAAAAACAAAAAGTTAAACATGTCAGCATACTAGTTGCAAAATAAATAATAAAATGATATAATGTTGTTAACAGTAATATAACAACCTTTAACTTATGCAATTTTTAAAACTTATCTAAATGCACTTTGCCCTTCTTTTTAAAATACATGCAATTAAAACATTATTATTTATCCCCAGCTTATTTTTAGCATTTAAGCACAACTCCATTCTGTTTCCTTTATTAGTAGGTCCAAATCAGGATCTCTACCTCTTCCTTCTGTAACATTCAATCACAAAAAATATACATTTTTTAAAACTGGTACAACCTATACTGTGCATATATAGTGCGCTACTCAGTTTACCATTTTTGATGCCTCTTGTGCTCTATTATCCTATCCTACGACCATTTAATGGTCTTGCCCGCATAAAATGCAAGACATGATACACATATAGCAACATAAACTACATACTTCATATTGCAATTAAAATGGCCAGGACATTACAAGTTTCTACTATACATTGCAATTTCTACAGAGGGACCATCATTGATAAACCTGCAACTTCTATATGCACCACACTTGTACATCCTGGATGCATAACTACTAATCACTTTATCTTTGTTTTTCTCCAGGATTTCTTTAATATTTCTTCCTTTGCTATACACAATTTTAGGTTTATCACCTAATTTACCTTTCAAATCCTTGTCAAAAATTCTATCCCATAGCAAACACATTTTTGCCATCAACTGTGGGGCATCCTGATTAAATTGCATTACCATAACTTAATTTCCAAACCCCTCATGTTGATTATTAAATTCACAACTAATACCTCATTTTAATATTGGACTAAACCTGGTGGTTCGATTTTTTTGTAACTTCATTTCTTATTGATAACAGTAAATGGATGGGATAACTCCTCTCCTTAAACATCCCTATAAGGGTGACCATTTCTTCCTTAAATTTCTCAACATTACTAATTGACATTGAAAGTCTTACCATCTGTCCTTTTACAATGTTTCTTTGCTGATGGTAACGATGGCAACTGTTGAACTGCAGAAGCATATTTGCATATGTCATCTTTCTAAAAATATTGGAGGAGAGTTCTCCTGTGGTAACATCTTTATCTAACAAAATGTCCAAATGATCCATTTAATCTCTATGGACCCTATAAGTGAATTTAAGAAACTGTGTAGTTTCATTCAAATATTCAATAAATTTGCTTATGTCTTCCTGTTTTCCAGTCCATAACAGTAACATATCATCCAAAAACTTATAATACTTCAAAATCTTGGACATAAAAGGGGATGAAAAAATGTATCTTCTGTCCCACTCTGCCAGAACCAGGTAGGCAAAAACCAGTGCACATTTTACCCCTATTGCCACTCCTGATTTCTGCCAAAAAGATTCTCCTTCAAATCACAGAAAAATGTTTTTTTTTAGAACTGTCTCTATCATATCGACCAATATGTTCACCCTAGTTTGATTAATAAGACCCCATGTATTAAGCTGTCTGAATAATATTCTAGTCCAATCTCATGGGGTATAACTGAGAACAGGTTTGTCACCTCTATAGTGACAAATATATATTCTTGTTCCACATTCACCATTCTCAACTGCTCCAGGCAATGCCAGAAGACTCTTAATATCTGAGGACTCTTTTGAAGAATCATCTTTGAATAATTGTCTACAAAAGCTGCCAAAGGTTCAGTTTTTGAACCTCTGGCTGGTTCTACTGGCCTGAATGGGGGCTTTGTTTGATTTTTGTGTATCATAGGTTTCTCAAATATTGATGGGATAACTGGAGCTTCTACACTAAGATACTCATACTTACTAACAGTTATAGAACCTTGACAGATCACAACAAATAACATTATGTCACTTCTAACATAAGCTCTAGTCACTTCATTTATTGATGCCCTTTTGTATGTGCATTCTTCATTCAACAGTTTGTACATTTTGCAATCATAATCTATTTGCTTCATAATAACTACACCACCCCCTTTATCTGGCTTCATTACTCTGTAGCTCTTGATGGTAGACAATTCTTTCAAAAACAACCTTTCCTCCCTTTGTAAGATTCCCATGTTCCAAACTCCCTGTTTTCACAATTTGTCGGAATTTATTTTTACCTAGCCTTTCAAACATATATACTAACGGACTGTTAGGTGGTAAGAAAGTACTTTTATGCTTTAACACTGTTGATTCCATCATACTGGCATCAACATTTGGTTCTGTTATAAGAACTTCACCCTTATTTTGAAAAAAATATATATTTTAAATTCAGCTGTCTTGTAAATAATTTCAAATTAATTAATAGTTTTGCCACATCTGTCTTAAATTCAGGGACAAAACTAAAACCTTTATTTAGTAACATAAAATGCTCCTTTTTAACACAAAAGTCACTTAAGTTGTATTATTACATCATTGAAATGTCTTGTATGTGCACTAATCACAGAACCGGTTGTATAACCATATATCAACATCAATTCTGTATTTAATATATTGCTTTTTATTTGTTTTTTAGGTTTTAGAGTTCATTTATATATTCAAACATTCACAAATGAAGTGTTATGTTTTCAACAGTATAATGTTTTTGCAATTTTATCATAGATTTTCTAATTTACCTTAAAAGGAATTGTATATGGAAAGGAAATTGTGTGTTTTCATTCCCTATAAAGGAAGCTGTGTAGTTCTGTATTTTAGACTCTGATGATGCGTAAGCAATACTGGACAAATGCACTTAGTCATTTTTATTATTTTGCAAGTTATCAGTGCAATAAAATATCGATTCAAATTTAATTTGGTGGTATACACAGGAATTGATGCCGACAGTGTTTATAGTCACTGAGAAGTATGGAAAATAGGATTATTTGTTGTTAAATAAAGTCATAGTTGAGAACTGTAAAAACGGGAAGAATCCAAGTATGGCATGGATTGACTACAAAACAGCATTTGATAGTATCCCACATTCTTGAATAAAAGAATGCTTAAACTTTATAAGATACACCCTACACTGATACACTACATTACAGTAACCATGAAACAGTGGCAGTCCACTTTGCAATTAAGCCATGATAAAGGACAAATTACTATTCCAGGGATAAAAATTCAAAGGGGGATATTCCAGGGTGACTGTCATCGCTGCTATTCTGCCTTGCCCTTAACCCATTAAGCTGTCTACTTAACAGCTTAGGCCATGGCTATAATTTGGATCCTAGAAAACTACAAAGTGTAAAGACTTCTCATATTCTCTTTGTCAATGATTTAAAACTGTATAGCTCATCAGATGAAGAACTGAATGCACAACTGCAAGTTGTCAAAAGTTTTTCAGATGATATAAGATTGTCATTAGGTCTTGATAAATGTCCAAAAGCAACCTTTAAAGCAAGAAAACTGCAACACCAGGAAAACATCAGTTTGGGACAAGAATGTTATATAAAAGAACTTGAGCAAGAAGGAGTGTATAGATATTTGGAGATTTATGAAGGATTAACAGTAAAACACGAGCAAATGTGAATAAAACTTAGTAAGGAATACTTCAGAAGACTTAAATTAATCCTGAAAACAGCACTGACATCTAGCAACAAAACCCAAGCTCTAAAACGGGAACAATTCCAACAAGAGATATTATTCACAATAGGCCCAACAGCAGAGAATGAACTTTCACAAATCCAACAAATGGCGGAGGTAAAAATGAATGTTGGTAGTAATGGACAAACTGTCAATAGTCCTACTTGTATTGTGATTAAAAAAGTTGAGGGGGATTTTAATGTTTTTAATTATTCCTCATTTTTTGTAGAACCATCATTGGTTGACTTATTAGCTAAAGAGTTAACATTTGTTCCCAGTCAAAGGGCAGATATAGCAGGAACATTACTTGATTTAAAGCTGTCTGTACGTAAAGTTAATTTAGCTATTATGTTTGGTTGTATGGTAACAGTGGACAGGACATTCAGGATTTCCATTACCTTTAATCCACCCTTGCATCCCTCTCTTCTTGTATTTGAATGTGCCTGTGAGAAGAATGTCCATGCAGCACTGAATGAAAGCTTTCCCACAATGAATAATCTTAACAAGACTCAGTGAGAAGCATTGAAAACATTGCCAGTAAGGGTAATGAAACCAGATGGAGGGGGAGGGGCTAGTCTTTATGGACTTGATTGATTCCGGAAATAGAATGAAGAGAATTTTAGAGACTAATATTTATTAACATGTTTCTGTCAATGAAGTGAATATAGTACATCAGTGGATAAGAACTTACATTAATGATTTGTTTACAGAGCCGAGAATAAATGTTGATTTGTTTTTGCCTGCACCGCTGATACCGGTGATTTTTGCTGTCCCCAAAGTCCATAAAGACCTGAACAACCACCCCTTTAAGACCCATTGTAGATGGTAGAAACTCTATAGCATATTCTAGTGCGAAAGTGGTTGATAATATTTTGAAAATATTCTTGACAACTGAGCAACATATATGTAAGGACTCTTGGTCCTTTTTACAGAGCATCAGTGGTCTTGAATTTAATGAAGGTGACAAATTTTTAACGGTTGTTGTCAAGGACTTATATACATGTATCCCACAGACCTTGGGTATCAAATGGGTTTCTTTACTATTGAAACAAAAAGGTGCATCAATTTCAGATATATATTTGGTAGCTGAACTCTTGGATTTAATTTTAACTAATAACTTTATTATTTTTGAGGGTGACTACTATTTACAGAAGAGTGGTGTAGCAATGGGGTCCCCTTGCGGTGCTAGTTTTGCAAATTTAGTGATGGCATATTGAGAACATGAAATTATTTTTAAGAACAACAAAGTTTCGAATAAAATTCACTTTTTTACTCGTTACTTGGATGATATATTTATTATATTAAAAGGGAAGGAAGGAATGGCTTAGATGTAATACAACATTTTAACACTACTACTACTGAATTTTTGGAATTTACGTTTAATTTCCATCCTGATCTTATTTCTTATTTGGATGTGGAGCTTAGGCAAGATTATATTAATGGTAGGTATTTAGCCAAAATATATAGGAATAGTACCTACTCAAATGCCTTCCTACACTTTCAAGTAGTCATCCGTTTCATCAGAAATGTTCAGTAGTTAAAGGACAATTAGTTCATGCAGCTAAGATGGTTTCCCTACAGGAGAAATTTTGGTGGAAGTTAATAATTTAAGGAACATGTTCAGTAGACATGGGTACCCCCTGATTTATTGGATAAATTGATCGGAAAGATTACTTTCAAAAAGAGTATGAGGTACTATAAACCTATTTTGTATAGTTGTCATGGGGTAGACAGTGTTACCAATGACCTTCAAAATGAAGCACATACTACTTCAATGAATTTGAGTGTTATGTTTATTATACCTTTTAGCCTAGACTAGACTAATTTGATAAAAAATTGTCTGTAAGAACTGGTGCTTATTAACCGATTATTTAACCATCAGAGAAAGAATAGGTGATTAACCAAAATTTGTGTTTAAGAGAGGACCAAATTTTTAAAAAAAATTTTGGAATGCAAAGGTAAGCTTCTACCTAAGTATCCCGGTATGTTTAAATGTGAAGCATGCCCTTATTGTAAGTATATGGAAATAGGAGGAACATTTAATATAGACAACAGGAGGTTTAGTATTATCCAGAGATTTAATTGCAATTTGAAGATGGTTGTTTATTTAGCCAAATGCCAAGGGTGTGCCAGTTTTTATGTTGGCAAGACAAAATGGAGACTAAGAGAACGATTATATGAACACCTTTATAGCATTAACTCATTCACTCCAATAGAGCTCATGAAGTTTGCACTGTAACTTCCAATGGGTGGAGCCTAAGCCTTTTCACAGAATTAAATTATGTCCTCACATTTCAAACAAATGTTCATATATCTGGGACCATAAGGATTATAAAAGAAGTATAAATGGCAAACTCTTCAGCACAAACTACTTTTTATAATGGTAGTATTGTTTAGGTTCTAGGTCTTGAACTGAGTTTTATAAATCACAGTAAACACAGTAACTGTTACATTTGTAATATTTTGTAAACAACTTAGAATATCTCTGCAACCACTCAAGTTACACATATACTGTTAACAACATTTTATTCATTTGGCTGAGAGCTTTCATATGAGGCTAAGGAGGTCTGTCTGTATTACTTGGCTGTTAAGATATTTAGAAAAATGTGAAAATGATAGCTATATAAATTAATATTATAAAAACAGTTCATATCTATTTACCTGCACTAGACAGACGTCAAATATTAATGCAGTTGAGTTTGCCATTGTGTAAGATTTAAGATGAAATATTTTAAAACCTTGTACATAACATGGTTTTGGAATTATTGATGCAAATATGAACAGCAACATTTGATGCCTAGAGACGTCAGTAGGAGTTAACTGCAGATGCACCTGGAGGCATCACTCGGATGTTAGAGAAAATTTGATAATGCTCTAGCTAGACATATTGCTGATAATCAAGACCACTTTTTAAAATTTTGTGTAATTGACCAGGTTGAATATGATATAAGGGGTGGCCCTTTTGGTTTACAATTAGATAAGTTAGAATTATTATGGCACTTTCATTTAAATGCATATAATTATCCAGGTTTGAATGATTTACGTTCTATTTATTGTTTGTTGAAACTGAAAAGTTTGGATATGTAGGTTTTAATATTATTTAGATATTTTGTATATACTGTTTTACATATATTAATCAATTTTGATTTTGAGAATGTGTCAATGTCATGTTATTTAATGTATCATGACTGTTCCTTTAAGGAGAATTTTGGTTATCACATGATGGGTAATGGGGGGTATTTAAATTGTAATATATTGAAATGTTTTATGTATGAAGAAGTTCACATTATTTATGGGACTAAAACCACTTAATTAAATATTTTGAGTTATTTCAGAGTTGCTATTTATTTAATTCCTTGTGGTTTGTTGCTTTTTTCACCCTAAATTTTCACCAAGCCAGGATTGTGTTTTTGGATGCTATAGTATCTGTGCAGGATGGTGGCACTTTGTTATCACCATATATAGGAAACATCCACTTAGTAATTCTCTTCTGCATGGCAACAGTTGCCATCCCCCTCACATTACAAGAAATATTCCTAAATCTCAATTTTTGAGGTTTAATGACAGGGGTTATGATCACACTTCGGTGGTTAGTACTTCCAGGTTGGTTTATTCCATGGACCAATCCCAGTTGTTACATTATAAGACCAAACACACTCAAACAATCTCTGCAATTAGTTACTAATTATGGAAGTAACACACAATGTTTCACTGATTTGATAAAAAACAATTGGGGTATTTTATTGGCAGATGAACATTTAAACAATGTATTACCATCAAGATGCTTATTTTTGTACAGGGAGGGTAAAATCTTGGGTAGCTAGTTTAATCATTTCAAGAAATTGACCATCAAATTTAAACATATACCAAACCAATACTAAGGGTCACACCTCATCAGGTTTTTACCCTTGTGGTAATTGTAGTTTTTGCAGGTATGTATGCAAAACTAGAAGTTTAAGTTCTAAAAATACTTCTGCTATTTTTGATATTCACGTTTTTGGCAACTGTAATACTGATTGTCACCTATTTAGTGACCTGCAGCTGTTCTGCATTGTATATCGGACAAACTTCCTGTCCCTTTAAAATTAGAATTTCTGAACATCTCAGTGATACAAAATACAGACGTAGTTCAAACACTTTATTTAAACATTCAATTTCACATCAGTCAGCCAAGTTCAATTTTGTTATTATTGATAGAATAACTTTGGATAGAAGGGATAAAAGCGGATGACATACTTTATTAAATAGAAAAGAAAAGTGTGGATTATTAAGCTTGGGGTGTTGTTCTCTCCTGGACTTAACAATTATACTCAACCCATCATTGTAGTTCTATTGTTTTTTAAGGCTGGCTATATTGTTTCTTTATATAACACTGATGAAGGCTCGTTGCCAAATCCACTCTGTTTTGGGTTGGTTTAAATAAATTTATGTTTATTTCGGCTCATACACTTTTAGTGCTGGCTTCTGTTAGATTTCTACTTTTCCATATGAAACCAGGAAATAATGAGAAAAAAATAGCACTGGCGAAATCATGGTTAAATCTTCATTATCCTCAGAAATAAAAAAAAATTGAAGAAAAATAACAGTTTACCATTGGTTGACCCTCCCCAGTATGTGCCACAAAATTCATGTTTTGAGGGGGTTCAACTTCTTTCCTTAAGTTATACAAAAAAAAAATAAATATTCACAATTAAGATCACAGCTTCTGATTGATACATTGTAGGTTACAGGGCCTCTATTTCATTTGCATTCTGCTCTGTTCTAGATTAACTTTTATAATTTATAGATTTGCCTTGCATAATAATAGTGTTAACTTTACTTTTTCTTGAATTGGCATGTTAAAAGTTTAAAATGAACATTTCATGTTTACTGTTTATGCAATTATTGATTTTTCTCATTTTGTCTGAATAGGTTTTCTTGACAAATTGTTACAGCTTGTTGTATTTTACCTCATGAATAACAAAAAAAAATAAGCAAAATAAATAAATATTCAAGCTAACAGTATCACCGTATCAAAAGTATGTCCACAACAATCTTGCCCGTAGCATAAAGTGATAAAGCTTTGACTACAGTCTGGGTGATTTAAGTTCAGTTAGCAGACTGAGAGCTTGCCATTTTAGGCTGTTTTTTTATAATGAGGAGG
Organism: Protopterus annectens; assembly: GCF_019279795.1. Classification (NCBI taxonomy): domain Eukaryota; kingdom Metazoa; phylum Chordata; order Ceratodontiformes; family Protopteridae; genus Protopterus; species Protopterus annectens. Next base: position 1,223,600,013 of record NC_056733.1, read on the forward strand.
GAGCATGTTAGGCGAAGCTCTTGTTGAGATCTCTTGGCAAAATACTTAGCTAGCTTGTGCATGTGAGAAGGCTTGGAGACAGGCTGCTGTGGTATTCTGGGATAGATGCATATTTAAGATACTTTTCATTGTCTAACTGAATATAAATTTTCAGAATGCAATGAGATGAGATAGAATTAGGGATATTTGACCATCTGCCACATATGAGATAGCTGTAGTCACTGTAGCTCCACAAACATTACAAGAGGCCACCATAAGGTTTACTTTCTAAGAAGTCTATGGGCCTACACAGCATGAGGGTCACATCAGGCACAGCATGGCAGGAACACCCCAACTAGGCTCAACTACAAATGTAATCACAATTCACATCTTGACCTAATTATTACAACCCAGCCAAACATATATTCTCATCTCCAATCACTCACCCACTTTAAGTGATCATTGCCCCAGCACATGCTCTCTACAATCTAAATATTCCCTGTCTAACATGTTTCAGAATAAAAGTCCCTCAAAGAATCCCCATACAGTACTCAGTGCTTAATCCTATTAATTGGTCCCCAATACTCTTCCTTTCTGATGCTATCATTGCTGCCAGTAAACTGACAGACCTTTGCTACTCTTTTACTACTCTCACTTCTGGACACCCACTTCCCATTGACATCAGGGTTACTGAAGGACTCACCAAAGGGCTTAAATCCCTAATGAAACTATATGATAAAGCCTGAGAAGTGTGGAAACAAGTCCCTATTTTCTGAAACCTGGACAATTACAACAGTCTGAGAAACAAGCAAACAGGCAATCCATAGACTCAGAAACAAGCAATTAAAATCTAAACAAACTTCCCTTCTTTACTCTCATAAACATTTTTGACAGGAAGTCAGCAAATTAACAGAAAGATCCTCACCAAATGAATTAACCAATCCAGGACACATACCCCATCTGGTAATCTTACATCATCTGACTTTTTTAGAGACTACAGAAGCCTTTCTACATCTCACCTACCTACAATCTAGCCACATAGTAAACATAGTCTAATTCCACTGACACTGCATTCAACCTTTTTACTTCCTAAAATCACCTCTAAGCAAATGTTGCCCCTACTTGAACAGATTTCTATGAACTCCCCATCTGGAACTGACAATCTCTCTCCATGGTTCTTGTTCCACTGCAGAAATTTCATCACCATCCCACTTAAGCACATTTAAAACCATAGCCTCACCACTAATACTATGTTAAATATTTGGAAATTTTCTTTTGTCAGACCAATATCAAAAGAAACCAATCTCTCTTCTTGCAGTTTTGTCTACCCAATCTCCATCCTACTTGCCATTGGTAAAATTCTTGAAAAAGTCCAATGTCACTGACTTAGCACTTACATACAAAATACCACCTGCCCTCCATCAAATAGTGTGATTTCAGGGCTGGTAAGAGCAAAAAGATTGCTCTATGAACCGTGACCGATTAAATAGTATGAATAAAGGAAATCTTACCGGAACTCTGTTCATTGACTTAACCTGTGCCTTTAACATGGTCAACCACCCAATTCTACTTCTCCATCTGCAAAACATTGGGATCAGCCCTAATGCCACTGTATGGCTTAAAGACTTTCTATCCAAATATTCACTCCAGGTAAAGATAGGACCTAGTCTTTCCATCACTTCTCTTATTAACTCTAGAGTCATTCAGGGCTTCAGTTTGGCAGCTTTTCTGTTGTCAGTCATCATCAGCAAACATGTACCAGGCCTGCCTCATTTGCCACCACTTATATTATGTAGATGATATGGTCCTCTATGGGTCTGATCCCTCACCTCATTTAATTGAAACTTAAAAGCAAAAGGGCCTTTTTTAGGGATAACACTGGCTAAACTCCAAGAAACTATTACTTAGTACCAAAAAAACAAAACTCCATTTATTTGGCACCCATAAAAGATTATCCAAATCCCTCTAGTCTTTTCATTTCCTTGACAGTGATAATAATATAACTGAATCCAGACCTTCTCTAGATATTTCAGGATCTGGCTATACCAATCAACAAAATATTTCAGTTCCTCTCACACCCAGCAAGGGCTGATGTAAGAAAAGGTATCCTCCTTGCTTCACTTGTTTTTGGTGTCCTCTTGCTTGCATCTACCTTTGTCAAAAACACTGACCCCTTTCACTCTCTGTCTCTAATAAAATATGTAGCTTCATATATAATTCACCATGGAATGAATGCCAGTGCCTTACCATTTCAAAGGCTAAGTATCTTCCAATGCAGGCCAAGTTCAGTATTCTTGGCTCTTTACTCTTTAAAATACTCAAACTAGATATCCCAACCATCCCTGTTCCAAACGTTTGACAGCCACTTCCTTCTATATCTTAAGAAGCCATGCCAGAGCCTGTCCTTTTCTAGAAACTTATTTGCTTAGACTGCACTCTACTAGTCATTGCTTCTGTGCACTGGCTCCAAAACTATGCAGTATTTCTGAAAAGAAACTTCTTTTCTATAAAATAATGGCTACATTAAAAAAAAAAAAACATATTTATCACCTGCTTTTATGTCTTGCACAATGAAGTCACCATCAGTGAAGTGATAGGGCTAGCTTACAATGAAGAAGTGAAATAAAATTAATGTCCACTGGATTTATACAGGAGTGGATCTGACTTTTTGAACAAAAGCGCTTCATGTTAGATGTCAAAGGGAATATGCATCTGACACAAAATCAACAATAAATGTCAATTGATACCATCTGACTCTGCAGCTGAAGTAGTTAAAGCAAACAGTTTCTTGACTTATTGATTGTTTTAGGCATTTATGGCAATTGACACTGAATAGTGAAACTGGCTATTTGGGTGGCCACGGTGGTGCGGCGGTTAGCATTGCCGCCTCACAGCAAGAGGTTCTCCAGTTCAATCCCCGGCTGGGGTGCCTTCCGTGCGGAGTCTGCATGCCCTCCCTGTGGTCACGTGGGTTTCCTCCGAAAGACAGCGTAGGTGGATGGGACACTATAAATTGGCCCTAGACATGAGTGCGTACATGTGTGTGCCTTCTGTGGAAGGTTGGGCACTGGGCTGGCAACTCAACACCATAAAAACTCCACTCCCAATCATGAGTGGACAAGGTGATCCACAGTGGCAACTCCTAACCGGGAAAAGAAGTGAAATTGTCTGTTATATCAGTGAAGGTAATAAGTAACTTGTTAGCATTGCCACAAAGTATTTAATTACAAGGTGCATTCTGCATGCCTTTAATGAAAATGAAGTACAAAGACCAAATATAAACTGCACGCATTAGCTAAGATTTGCACTGATATTACTTATCTGAGTACAGAGCTGTTACAGAAATTAGTACCTTCTGTTAATTCAGGGAATTCTTACACTCTTTATCTTAGTTGATGATAGCGATTAAGATGTCAGGGCTCTGGATAACAAGAGTGGTAACTATTTTATCATTGTCAAGATTCTGCATTTGCATTTTTGGAAAATAAGCTGACTTAGTGACAGCTCTGTTAACTTCATTTTAATTTTTTTTTCAAACTTTCCATCTGATATATATATTTTTTTATTCTGGGAACAAAATACTAAAGCTGCTTTATTTCATCGGACAGTTCAGACAAATACAAGAATACACTGTGCAGTTCTTATGCACTGTGCATCTATTTCATACTTTGGTAGGTGGACCTTTCTTAGTACACTGTGCAGTTCTTAAGCACTGTGCATCTATTTCATACTTTGGTAGTCGGACCTTTCTTAGTACACTGTGCAGTTCTTAAGCACTGTGCATCTATTTCATACTTTGGAAGTCAGACCTTTCTTAGTACACTGTGCAGTTCTTATGCACTGTGCATCTATTTCATACTTTGGTAGTCGGACCTTTCTTAGTACACTGTGCAGTTCTTATGCACTGTGCATCTATTTCATACTTTGGTAGTTGGACCTTTCTTAGTACACTGTGCAGTTCTTAAGCACTGTGCATCTATTTCATACTTTGGTAGTCGGACCTTTCTTAGTACACTGTGCAGTTCTTATGCACTGTGCATCTATTTCATACTTTGGTAGTCGGACCTTTCTTAGTACACTGTGCAGTTCTTAAGCACTGTGCATCTATTTCATACTTTGGTAGTCGGACCTTTCTTAGATATTAATACAAAATGTAGTGAGTATTGTTTGAGCTATATCTTTCAGCTAGTAAATAAGGTCCAACCTAGAACCAAGGATTATATACAATTCAATTCATGTTTTTGTAGGACACCAATATAATATTCTGCCATAGCCATACGGTTATTCTTAAATTTCTAGGCCATATCCCTTCACTGAGTTTTGTCTATTCCCTCTATTTCTCTAATTCCTCCACTTTTTGAAATGGGATCATAGCAGTAAGAAGTGTCACTTCTTAAATCATGTCCCACCCCATAGGGGAAACCTCTAGGCTATATGATTATGTGATATGCTTCACACTCAGGTAGTCAAAGACATGCTTGCATATCACAATGCAGGGCACACTGGTGTTTTTTTTTTTTTTTTTTTTTTTTTTTATACTGGTGTTTTTTTTTTTTTGTTTTTGTTATGCGTCCTAATACCTGTGACATAGAAGTGCATTTTATCAGTGGCTATGCATTCCCTGCTCCAGTAATATAGCACAGGCAACAATTTATTCCCCTGGTACTGGGAAAACCCAGTTATGGAATTTCCTCTTCTGTATCAGAGATTGCTTAAACAGTGATCCCTCCACTATCCCAAATAAGACAGACAAGCAAGCCTTCATCAGCTAAATCTGGCCCTGGGCAGATAAAGATACTAGCTAAACCTAGGTCACTGCTGAAGACTTGTCCAGTTATTCTGCCAGTCAGGAAGTAGACAAACAGCAGCTGCATTTCTACCAATATAGCTGGTGTGACAAAATAAAAGCACTAATCAGAGTTTGATGACAGAAGTCAATGACTCCTTTTTATCAATGACTATATTTTAGGTGCCATTAACAAAACAAACAGCAACTCCACAAATATTTATTTAATGCAATCAATAAGTTCCAGTATGCAAGCTATACCAACTCATATAGGTCTTTAATATATTCAAGAACAGGCATGCAATTATATAGTCTTACCATATCTGCTGAGTAGCAGGTATCTAAAAAATGGTAACTGGTTTCCAGATAATAGGAGGGCTTTCTGATCTATATCACTGCTTAAACCAAACTGTCTGCATCCATGCCACAGTTTCTGTTCATACAGCTATATTCCAAGAAGTTGACAGATGTAACTGTTTAAACAGTCAGTCAGAAGGTACACATTCCTTTCTTCAACTATACCAGTGAAGTGTGCATCCATATTTAAGTCTGGTATATTGCAACTGCTATATAGACTATCTGCAGGCCTTTCTAGTAAGCTTACACTTTAAGTGGCTAAGTCGATGTGAAATAGGGGGTTGAAACTTAAAGGGTAAGAAATTTGCATTTCCTTAACTTGCATACTTACTAGTTCAGCCACCCTCAGCTCAATTATACAGAATCGGATTCTGTTGACTGTATCTTTTTTAGCATGTGTTATGTTCCACCAGAAGTGCAGTCACTCATGCTACAACAACTAACTGAATAGTAACACATCTTATATGAAGAAGTGAAAAGTCCACTTAACTAAGGCAAAAAGGAGTGACATTCTCTTATCATTTAAATTAGGTATCTTGTTGGCTGACAATGTCAGTGATATGTCAGCCAAATTTTTAGCAGCCCTGAATAACTAGGCAATGTAGCAAACTTAAAATTCCAACACCGAAAGGACAACTTAAAAACTAACACCACTACTCGGTGTACTAGGCAAGTCAGTTATCTCTGGAATCTCCTTAGTTATTAATTTTATTTATTTATTTTATTTATTTAACATTTGTTTATCAAAAAAGTCCAACTTGGAATAAAGCCAGTTTTCCTCCCCCATACTCGCTAATCTAAGGAAAACAGACCTTGAAAAGCTTGAAACATGCTATAACAAGATAGCAAAGTTCATAGGACTCACCACTGTCTGTGACTAAAATACCTCTCCTGGTTAGAACTTCCCAACACACTTAATCGTAATCAGCTGACAATGGCTCACAAAATACTTTACGATCCTCATAAGACACAAGCCATTCGAAAGATAATAGCACCCTTTACTAACAACCACTCACTTCGCTCTACCAGTAAAACCTTACTAACAGTTACCAAAACTAAAAACACTGCAGGACATTCACTTGACTCCAGTCATGTAGCAAAAATGTAGAAAGTACTACCAGACTCAATCATATCAGTCGCAAACTTTAAATAATTACTCAAACACCTTGCTCTGTTCATGCAGTGGGCCAGGATACTACTACCTCCCATCTTTCTCTACATCGCACAAGTGTCCATAATTCTAATAACTCCTGAAGAAACTAACTGTAAAGTAACAATTATTATCTATGACTACAAAACAGCATCCGCCCACTAAAACACTTCTAGAATAACACACTTCCACTTCTGATGTTCTGTACATCCTGTCATGCTTCTAGTGTTAAACATGATATTATGCTTCTATCAATATGTTGTAACCATTGTATAAACAATCTCCAAAAATGTTAAACAAATAATGATCATCTCTGTTATTTGATGTAATTCTGTATACTGTATATATATATATATATATATATATATATATATCTATATCTATATATATATATATATATATATATATATATCAATATGTTCGAAGTTTCACTACTTCGAACCCCAGCTCACCGAATCCACTTGTTTGAAGTAGTGAAACTTTGAAAATTGACTTTGGCAGTCACACTACAGTGCGGAATGGGAATATTCCCTTTTCCCTGCTGTAGTGCGATCTCGGAGTTGGTATATTTAAGTAGGGGGTGTGGGGGGGCACAGCCCCCCCAGATTGGGGTGGAGGGGGCTTGCCCCCCTGCAAAATATGTTTTACTGTTTTTTTTTGGGTAGCCCGGGGAACTAGACTTCAGCGAAAGTGCACTTGCATTTAAGTGGACTTTCGTTGAAGTGTAGGGTCTACTGCTCTATTTCGAAGAAGTGTATTTTCGATGCAGAGCAGTAGACCCATACATATATATATATATATATATATATATATATATATATATATATATATATATTTTTTTTTTTTCACTGAAAGTGGATATTTGCCCAGTCAGACTTTCCTGGCAAATAATTAATTAATTAAATAAATACATCTTCTCACTGGGATAACTTTGCCCATCACTAATGCATCACAAGTCTCCTTTGCATCTTAAAGTCCCATCAAGAATGTATTCTTAATATTCTAGGCAAAGATGTTACTTTATAAAACATATGTTATTCAAACGTAAACCCAACAGTGGACTAGTGTCAACTAATCTAACAAACATAAAAAAAGATGAAGACCTTACCATATTAATATTGGTGATAATTCCCTGAAGATAATGAATCTAGAACAATAGGTTATAGCCCAGAATGATTAAGATACCACTGGACTAAACAAAACTCAACTATAAAACCACACATTTACCTTTATTTAGATTCTCCTGCTGAAGAATTAACCAATCTGAGGACAGAGAAGCAGATAGGTGAAAACAACACTGCCCTACAACTCAAGATATACAGAAAAACAGCAGCTCAGATTGCAGGATTTAAGGCAAAAGCTCAGAGCTTAAATCACTGGATCACAGTTTAAGGCAAAGCATTTCTCCAAGAAAAAATGTACCGAGGGAAAGAACCAAGCACGTGTTCTGGCTGATGTGTATAACCCACACAGCGGGGTCCCATACTTCATCTACTTAATCATTTAAATCATTTCTGAAATCTCCTTATCTCTGGAAAAATACATTTTACTCTTTGAAACAAACTTGTGAAAAAGCTACTTGCAAGCAGAACATTTTCTTTAATTCATAGGTTCATACTAGGCTAACTGCTCTTGCGAGCCATTTTAAGCCTAGACAATTATCCCCTTGTGAGATTCAAACCCTGTACCTTGTGTTTGTAAGGCAAACACCTTAACCATTAGGCCACCCTCCCAACCTGGTTTTAATTGGTTTCATTTAACAGTATTTGCAGAATCAAGAGTTAGTAGGTTCATTTCCAGTAATTAGTTAACTTCCCTCGTTGTATGAATGCAGACCTTCTCCAGCTTTTTATGATTCCCTACAATGTTTGGAATTTGGACCACAAATATCACCCCAGTAAGCTGCTTTTCCATTGTGAAATCATATCAGGGAAGCATTCTGTCAGTTAAAACAATCACAAAATAGTAAGTGCAGATGTGTTCTGAATTAAATAGGCCACATACAAAAGGATCCTTAGAAACTGGCTACTTCATTAAATAGTTACTGTCTATTCTGAGTCTTCTTTCAAAGCCAGTGAAAGCTAAGCACTCCTTTGTGGACTGGATCATGAGTACATGCTGACATATCTCATAATGAGTGTTGTCATGCACCAAGTACTTGCAGACTGTTTATGGGTTGTCACAAACAGGCTAAGAGGAGACCTACCAGAGAAGTAGTTACAAGACTTCATTACGACTGGTGTATCAGCTGTGGATGATAGTGCAATCAACTGGACACTTGTTTTAAGAGTGTCAACATATAATAGAATATATGTAGTATGTGGAGTGTCCTAATTGCACTCAGAAATCAGCAAAACAGTAAATATATTATGTGCATATTTGACATCAACATGCATAATATCTGCTGTTATGCACCCTTTGAAGATGTTATGCTGTAGTCTTGTGCCATAGCACACAATGCAGCCACCAATGAAAACTGTTAGAAGCTTCAACACCTTTAAAAGCTGAAGACTGAAGTGTCTAGTAGCCTTTAAAGCTGTTACTCCATCTGCTTCTTACTATACTTCTAGAAGCTGTCTGTGTGATAGCTCTAAGTGTCTTAAAACTTTAAAAGCTGTAAACCACTTTACAGACTTATAGGATCATAGGAAGTTAATAGGCTATTAGCCCTGAGGCCCTTAGAAGCCCAGCCAAGAATATAGACCTTGTTTAGACAAGTCAGCATCTGATACCCTTGTCTAGCAGGGACACAGGTGAATCCCAGGGTTGTATTTTCTGTTCCCCATCCAACTATCATGGTTGCGCTTAAAAGGGTTAATGAGGTACTCTGCTTGATATGAAGCAGGAGTCTATTCCACAGAAGGGGTAGTCTCTGCGACACAAATCTGTCCTGCCAACAAGTCCTATTGATGTCACAGACGAAGCTGAGGTTGTGCTTGTGGGTTAATTGAGAGGAGGTTGACTTGTGGATATGCAGCAGTTCGATCAAGGCGGGATCTGAGAATGCTTTTTATGCCAGACAAAGGTCACCTCTGAGGAGTTTGTAGAAGAATGAGTAGAGGGACAGGGTCTTTAGCCTGTTTAGGATAGATGTTTTGAGGCCATGGATTCTCCTGGTGAGGAACCTCTGTGGTCTCTCTAGTTGCTGTATGTGCTTTGTAAGGTACATGCTGAAAGGGGCATTGTACTCAATAATGGATCTTATAAGGGAAGAATATTGGGATGTTATGACCACCTTGTCCCTGGATGAGATACCCTTACTAATGAGATGGGCCATGTATAATGTTTCCATACAACCAAGGCAATAGGGTGGTCAAATGTCAGTTTGCTATCAACCTGGGTGCCCAAGTCCATCATGACCGATTGCATGCTTAGGACCTTGTTAATGTGATAATTTGTCGGGATGTCACTCTTCCCAAACTGGATGATGATGCATCATTTTTTGGCATTCATTTTGAGGCCATGTTTCTGGCACCATTCATATGTTTGGGTCAGACACTCTTGGAGGATGTCCACATCACTAGGGGAACTGGTGACAGCACTCTGCTTGCAGTCATCTACAAACTTGATCAGCCATAGCCCACTGGTTTTGGTCTGCACCTCAGAAATGTATATCCCAAACAACAAAGGCACCAAGACCAATCCCTGGGGTACACTACTCATTATGGGGCGACTGCTTGAGGTGGCTTCTCCTATTTTGACTAGGTGGGTTCTATCAGTGATCCAGTTTGCTACCCATCTGGTAACATACAGAATGTTGCAGAGTTGAGAGAGTTTATCTATTATACCCAAGTGAGGAATAGTATTGAAGGCTTTAGCCAGGTCAAGGTAGGCAGTGTGCACCATCTTCCCCTCGTCCATGGCTTTGGTGACTGTCTCAAAGACGTCAACCAGATTTTTAACAGGCATGACCTCCCTTTGATGAAACCAATCTGTGTGGGATCGACTGTTTAGAGGTTGCCAATATCCTTGTTAATGAGGTCCATGATAATCTGCTCCATGGCCTTGCAGATTAGGCTAGTTAGGCTGATGGGTCTATAATTTCCTGGATCGGTGGACACTCCGCTTTGTGCAAAGGGATGACAGGGGCCATCCTCCACTCAGCTTGGATGAAGCCAATACTCAGGCTTTGGTTGATTAGGGTGCCTAGTGGTGCTGCAAGTTCCTGTCTGAATTCATGTAGGATGCAGCCTGGGATGTTATTTGGTCCCATGGAGGCTGTATTTTTTGCTTTTGAGAGGGCAGTGATGACGTGCTCCCTAGAGATAAGGGGAGGGGGCAGATGCTGGGATGTCCTGATTTACTGAAGGGAGGACAGCGGGGTGAAATTTACACTTAACCTGTCTGCCAACAGGTTGGTTATATCTACAGCATTTATGTATGTGGTGTCCTTGACCACCAGATCTGAGCAGACCTGCGTGCTTCCCTTGAGATTGTGGGCATATGAAAATAAAGTCTTGTGATTGTCTTTATTAGATGTGGCCAGTTTTGACTTGACATTTGCTTTAGAGGATTTCACTAGTGATCTTATTTGCTTGTTCAGACTGAGGAGATATTGCTTCCAATTAGGCACCTGCTCCTCCTTGTTCCTGGACAGCAGTTTTTTTTTTCTTTTATTATAGAGTTTATTTATTGCAGATGCCCACCAGACAGATTTACTCTTCCTTGAGGAGGAGGATTTTGTCGTTTTGGGTATTCCTGATTCCATGCAGCTATATATGTGGTCGTGTAGTACTTTGGTGTAGGTTTGGACATATGTGCCAATTCCTGTGAAGGGGGAGGGAGTTGTGAAGCTGTTTATACCTTCCCTCAGGAGGTTGTAATCAGCTTTCAAGTAGTTTTTTTTGTTTGACCCTATCTAGGGGATGGTTGGGGGAGATGGTGACCATTTTCTTTTTGGATCATACCAGGGAGGATGACACCATAGGGATGCTGCAGTGGCTACTCATGTTGGTTAATACTAAGTCCAAGATATTTTCACCTCTTATGGGCGTGTCAACCAATTGGTCCAAGGCATTTGCACTGACAAAATCAAGGAATTTCTGGGCATTTGTGTTTTGGCATGGAAGCCGAAAGAAGTGGTTGCATTGTTAAATTAATAGATTCAAAGATGTTCAGATAGGTGGAGTGGGCATCTTGAGTCAAAGTTGGGGGCCTGTAGCCAGCTATGATTTGAATAGGGGTTCTGTCAATGGTTAACTGCACCTGGAGTGTCTCCTGTGTGTCATACTGTTTGACCAACCTGGAGATGTGTACATCTTTTATATATATATATTGCAACTCCACTTTCTTTTGCTTTGCTGGCCATGATTTGGGGTCTGAATGTAAGTTAAGATGAGTAGCCTGGTATGGCTGGGGTGCTCTCCACAGCTTTGATCCAGGTTTCTGTGACTGCTTAAATGTCAGCATCTTCCAGGGCTAAGAATACTTGCAATGAATGCAGTTTCATGTTTAGACTCCTAGCATTTAGCAGCATGACTTTTAATTTGTGTTTTGATGAAATTTTCATGTTGGTTGTTTTGACCTTATGGCATTGCATAAAAAAGGCACTATGGGGAGGCAAGAGCCTTTGCCAGGAGCCTGAAGCCCAAGGGAGACAGATGACCTTTTTTCTTTAACATGTAGCTTATTGGAGCATGTAAAGTTCCATGTATTACAGTGAACTATGAGTGTGCTCTTGAAATGAATGCAAAGATTAGGCTCTTGAGTTTTCTTCTTACATTAAATTTCTTGATGTCCATTTCTTGAACAGATAGCAAATGGATTATGTACAGATACCCAATCGTATTTCTCTGTGACTAGCTCATATTCACTTTCATTTCTAAGAAGGCACACATTTTACATACACTGTAGCCTAATGGAAATAAAGAGGTCAAAATGCTAATTTGATGCACTGCATATTATATATACAGTGGATATAAAAAGTGTACACACCCCTGTTAAAATGCCAGGTTTTTGTGATATAAAAAAAGAGACCGCAATAAATCAGTTCAAAACTTTTCCCTCCTTTAATGTGACCTAGAACCTGTACAATTCAATTGAAAAACAAATCTGTTAGGAGAAAAAATATAAAAAATACAAAATGTACAATAAGCTGGCTGCATAAGTGTGCACATGCTTAAACTAATACTTTGTTGAAGCATCTTTTGATTTAATTACAGCATTCAGTCTTCTTAGGTAGGAGTCTATCAGCATGGCACATCTTGACTTGGCAATATTTGCCACTCTTTCTTGCAAAAGCACTCCAAATCTGTCAGATTGTGAGGGCACCTCTTGTGCACAGCCCTTTTCAGGTCACCCCACAGATTTTCTATTGGATTTAGGCCTGGGCTCTGGCTGGGCCATTCCAAAACTTTAATTTTCTTCTGGTGAAGCCATTCTTTTGTTGATTTGAATGTATGCTTGGGGTCATTTTCTTGTTGAGAGGTGAAATTCCTCTTCATCTTCAGCTTTCTAGCAGACGCATGAAGGTTTTGGGCCAAAATGACTGGTATTTGGAACTGTTCGTAATTCCCTCCATCTTGACTAAAGTCCCAGTTCCAGCTGAAGAAAAGCAACCTCAAAACATGATACTGCCACCACCATGCTTCACTGTGGGAATGGTGTTATTTTGGGGATGTGAAATTTTTTTTTGCCAAATGTACCTTTTGGAATTGTGGCCAAAACATTAAAACTTTGTCTCATGAGACCATAACACATTTTCCCACATGCTTTTGGCAGACAGTGTATTGTTTTGCAAATTTTAGCAAGCCCTGGATGTTTTTCTGTGTAAGAAAAAGGCTTCCATCTTGTGACCCTACCCCATAGTCCAGAAATATGGAGAATACATGAGATTGTTGTCACATGTAGTACACAACCAGTACTTGCCAGAAATTTCTGCAGCTCCTATAGTATTGCTCTAGGTCTCTTGGCAGCCTCCCTGACTAGTTTTCATCTGGTCTTTTCATCAATTTTGGACTGGCATCCAGTTCTTTTCAATGTCACTATTGTCTCATATTTTCTCCACTTTTTGATGACTGTCTTCACTGGTTTCCATGGTATATCCAATGCTGTGGAAATTTGTTTGTACTCTATTGATACCTTTCAACAATGAGATCCCTTTAATGCTTTGTAAGCTCTCTGTGAACCATGGCTTTTGCTGTAGCAGGCAACTGAGTAAATGTCAGGAAAATCCTACTAGGACAGCTGAACTTTATTTGGGGGTTAATCAGTCTCTCTCTAATTGATGGCAGGTGTGTACCCAAGAAGACTGAATGCTGTAATTAAATCAAAAGGTGTTTCAGCAAAGTATTAGTTTAAGGGTGTGCACACATATGCAACCAGCCTATTGTATGTTTTTTATTTTTTTTATATTTTTTACCCCTTACAGAGTTTTGTTTGTTTTTCAATTGAATTGTACAGGTTATAGGTCACATTAGAGTTGGAAAAAGTTTTGAAATGGTTTATTGTGGTTTCATTTTTTTATATCACAAAAACTTGGTATTTTAACAGGTGTGTGTACACTTCTTATATCCACTGTATACACACCTCTCAACTTTCCAGATTTTTGCAGAATGTCCAGATTTTTGCCTCATATTTTTGCTCTGTCTCTTGTAAAATCTGTGGTTTCCTGGCAAATCTCTGTGATGATCTGAAGACTGAAATCACTAAATAATGACATATATTTGAGTTTCAGAATTCATATTCTTCAGAAAAATGGATGCTAAGACATGTATCTTATTCTATCAACTTTCTAAGTTTATAAGAGCACTATTTAAAATCTGTACCTATTTTTTGGCCTTTGTCCCTCTATTATGTTAGGGTTTGTCCAGATTTCTTGTGCTAAGAGGTTGAGAGGTATGACTGTATATTGTGGTAATAATCTGATAGCTGTAATGCCAGTCAGTGTAATATGGTAGCAAAAACATTTAACAACACAAGTAATATGAAGCACCTGAAAATCTATGGTTAAAAGAAGGATCGAAAGCCTACAGCAGTCGATTTGTCTGCCACTTACAGAAAGAAATTTTGTGAGCAAGAGCAGAGATTTTTGAGGTAGCCTTGACTAGAAGAACCCTGAGGAGAATCAAAAATCTGTGGATTAATGGAACAAATGCCAGCACTTTATAGTGAACAGCTTGGTGTAGAGGGTAAAGCCATAACTGTGGCCCATATGACCAGGGTTTGATTCATGGCTCAGACATCTGAGGTAGTGGCAGATAGGGATGGGTGTGGCCATCCTGGAGGGAGGGTGGTCACTGGAAATTCTCGATGGTCCATCGAGAGAAATAGCCATTGAATGTGCCAAGGGATGTGGGTGGGGAAATAAAGATAGCTCATATCCTCTCACCAGGAATCAAAACAATTGCTGGCATTGCCCACCAGGATGTGCTTAGAAGCTACACTGGCAAGAGGTCACTTGAAGTCCAGGCATCAAAACAATTGCTGGCATTGCCCACCAGGATGTGCTTAGAAGCTACACTGGCCAGAGGTCACTTGAAGTCCAGGCATCAAAACAATTGCTGGCTTTGCCAACCAGGATGTGCTTAGAAGCTACACTGGCCAGAGGTCACTTGAAGTCCAGGCAATAAGAAGTGGAACAGGTAGACACTATAATAGATGGGGGCACTGGGAAGAATGGCAGAATAAATCAGGTAAGGGAGGGGAAGAAATACCAGAACCTTAACTGTAGCCACACAAGATTATTTATTATTTATTTGATTGACATTTGTTGACCAGGTTAGTCCAGCTGGACAGTAGACCTTTTTCAGTGGAGCCCCAGGGAGAAAAGCTCCACATACATATCTACATAACTAATGAAGTGTGTATGCATGATACATAGCTACATAAACAATAGTTACTAAGGGTAAAATAAAACTGAGTTTACAATAATAGATAAAGGGAATTAAAAAGAACAAAGAACAATAAGTACATCTTGGTGGGATAGATAGTCAAAAATGTACATACAGCAACAGAATTTATATTCATCATAAGTTCAGCTAAAAAGCTGCAGAGTGTAGAACTAGTAAGGGTAATGTAGTGAAACATTAGTGGAAAAGAAGAGGAGTGAAAAGGTATGTGTAAAGAAGAATGTGAAGCAAGAAGGCAGAGAGGAATAAGGTCAATCAGGGGGGTGATTGCACTGGCATAGCCATAGATTGCTTAGGTAGGTTTTTACAGCATTTCTGAACTGGTGTTTAGTTTAGTAGTTCGAATTTCCAAAGGAAGTTTTTTTCCAGCTCTCAACTAGGGAATAGCTGTAAAGGTTCTTGCAAATTTTGATTTTTGGCTTGTATATAGTGAGGAGATGTTGTTATGAGCTCCGAAGTGTTCTAAGTGGGGAGTAGGGGGAGATGACAGAGGTAATGCTGGCAGAGAAAGAGGGCTGGTGCAGTATAGAATGGATTATCTGAAGCTGTGGAAGGAGAAGGTTGTGGAAAATCTCTAACCAGTTTAGTTTCCTGAGTGCTAAGCAGTGACGGGAATGGTAAGGGAGTTCTGCTGCAAATTTGGCCACCTTAGTGTAAGTGGACTCTAGTTTAGAGAGAAATGTGGTTTGTAAGTTGGTACGAATTTGAGAGCCATAGAGGAGGATAGGGAGTAGGTAGGCATGGGCTAGAACTGTCTTGGCTTTACTGGATAAGAAGTTTTTGTTCCTGTAGAGGAGTCCAAGTTTTTGGTGTTTTTTTTTTATGTTACTAAGAACATGTAGGTCAAATTTCAACTGATAGTCAATAATAACCCAAAGAAGTTTGGTACGAGATTCAACTGTGATAGGTGTATTGTTAAGGGAACAGATAGAGAAAGAGGGTTTAAGATGATTAATAGTTTTAGGGACAAAGAGCAAAAGTTTAGTCTTCTTTGGGTTTAGAATTTGGTGGTACTGTTTGAGCCACTTTTCAACAGAAAAGAAAGCATTTTGAGTTGAAGTATATAGATCAGGGAAGGTATTGGAAATGGTGATGACATGGAGTCATCGGCATATTGAACCAGTGATGATAAAGGTGTGGAGGTTGATAGCGGATTGATGAAAATATTAAATAGTAGTGGGCCCAGTACAGAACCTTGGGGAACCCTCATATTTATAGGGAGTTGATGGGATATCAGAGACCCATTTAACAGATTGGAAGTGATTACTGAGGTAACTGGACAACCAGCAAATAGTAGAGGTAGATAGGTTTAGTTCAGAGAGTTTATTTAAAAGGAGGGGGTAAGACACAGTGTCAAAAGCCTTAGAGAGGTTGAGAATGGGGTTAATGAAGGAAATGAGGGCAGTAGAGGTGCTATGACCTGGGTGAAAGCCATGTTGGGTGGGGGTAATAACATTTTCTTGTATGAGATGTTGTATAATTTGTGTACACATTTTTCCAAAATTTTAGCGAGAATTGATAGAATTGCAATAGGCCTAAAGTTGGAGAATTCAGTACAATTGCCACCTATTTGTGTGGGTAGGGTGTAGAATGTTTTCCAAATAGTAGGGACTTTAGTGTCAGTAATGGACTGGTTAATGAGAATAGAAATAGAAAGGGCAAGAGAGTTGGCTGCTTTCTGGAGAAAGAGTGGAGGGAGACCATCTGTTGAGGGGGAGCAGGGCTTGAGTTTAAGAAGCAGGGATTTGAAGAGGTTAGTGGACACAGTATTTAGGGAGAAAGTCAAAGAGGTGTTGGAGAGTTTAATAGGGTTGGTGGGTAGGGTAGAGTTAGTGTTGGAGTTAGGAAGCTGGTTAATTTGGTGATGATGTCTATAAAATAGGAGTTAAAGTTAGTAGCAGTTTGAAGATGTGTATTTGTAGGGCTGGGTTGGGGTGACAAGGGGGTTACCTGGATGAACGATTTGATTAATAGTATATCAGAACTTCCTTGGGTTATTTAGGTGTGACTCGGGAGGGTTTTAGGTTCATAGGTTCATACTAGGCTATCTGCCCTAGGGCATTTATAAGCCTAGCCAGAGTGTGTTTTGCTTTCGCCACCCATTTTAAATTAATTTTGCTATGCCCTTTTTCGAGGTTAGTATATTGTGCCTCTGTCTAACAGTGACACAGAAGTGATACCCGGGGTAAACCTACGATCTCCCATCCACTCATCAAGATTCCTCTTGAAGAGAGTCAATGAGGGACTCTGCCTAACCTGGACTGGGATTTTATTCCAGAGTGAAGGGAGCCTCTGGGTTATGAATCTGTCCCTCCAGCATGTCCTATTTATTTCAGTGCTGAGGTTCAAGTCTCTCGAGCGAGTGGCTCAATGGGATTTGGATTTTCTGAGGTGCAGCATGTCCATTAATTCCGGGTTGGACATGGCTTTATACATCAGGCACAGATAGTCTCCGAGCAGGTGGTATGCCACTGAGTAGAGCTGGAGTTTCTTTAACCGGGCAGCATATGGCATCTGTTTGAGCTCTTTGATCCTCTTGGTGAGGTACTTTTGGGGTCTTTCCAGTTGCTGCAGGTGTCTGGTAAGGTACATCCCAAAAGGGGCATTGTACTCAATTATGGGCATGATGAGGGATGAGTAAAGAGGCACGATGACCTCCCTTGATCTAGATGTGAATCCCTTCATGATTAGGTGGTCTATATAAAATGTTTTTCTAACCACTTTGGCCACGTGGTTGTCAAATGAGAGATTGCTATCAACTTGGGTCCCCAGGTCCCTAATTACTTCTGTACTTAATGGATTACTACCTATGTGGTAATTTGTGGGCACTTTGTTTTTGCCAAAGGGGATGACTATACACTTTTTGGCATTTAGCTTGAGGCCATGGCTCTGGCACCAGTTGTCTGTTTCTATGAGGCCCTTTTGGAGGATGCTTGTGTTGGCTGGAGAGTCGATTATGGCGCCCAGTTTGCAGTCATCTGTGAACTTGGTCAGCCACAGTCCTTCCGTGTTGGCCTGTACCTCTGAGAAATATATACCAAACAAGAGAGGTCCCAGGACTGAGCCTTGTGAGATGCCACTTATAACTGGTTTGGAGTCTGACATGGCTCCAGCAATTCTAACCATGTGGGTTCTGTCCTTCAGCCACTTTGCAACCCATCTAGTGACATAGGGGTTTATATTTAAGCTGGTGAGCTTATCTATAAGGCCCAAGAGGGGTATTGTATTGAAGGCTTTTGCGAGGTCCAGGTAGGCTGTGTGGACCACCTTCCCCTCGTCAATGGCCTTGGAGACTGTTTCAAAGAAATCGACCAGGTTTAAGAGGCAGGATCTGCCCTTAACAAAGCCAAACTGGGTAGGATCCAGTGTCTGTAGGTCCCCAATATCTTTATTTATGAGATCCATGATGATCCTTTCCATAGCTTTGCAGACCAAGCTTGTCAGGCTTATGGGGCGATAGTTTCCAGGATCCATTGAGACACCACCTTTGTGGAGAGGGACCACTGTTGCTGTACACCACTTTTTGGGTACATATCCTGTAGTAAGGCTGAGACTGAACAGTAGTTTTATGTTTGGGTTTAGCTCTTCTTGGAGTTCATGTAGGACGCAGCCAGGGACACCATCTGGTCCCATTGATGCTGTGTTTTTTGCTTTGGAAAGGGTGGCTCTTAACTGAGCATCTGAGATGTCAGGGGGGCAGCACCCTGCTGGGATAGATATTTTCCCTTTTGGTGGGGGGGGGAGTTTGCACTGAACCTGTCAGCTAGGATGTTGGCAATGTCTGTGGGTTCGGTGTATTTTTTGTCATTTTGGACTAATTCTGAGCATATCTGGGAATTCCCAACCAGGTTCCTAACATAACTAAAGAAAGCCTTGTGATTATCCTTAGTGTCCTGTGCAATCTTTCTCTCAAAGCTGGCCTTAGACGATTTTATGAGTGCCCGTAGTTTTTTGCTAATACTGATCAGAGATGCCTTCCCTCTTTGGGATTTTGCTCTATCATGGAGTAGCTTCCTCCTTCTATTGTATAGTTTGTTTATGGTTGGGGTCCACCAGACAGGACATGCCTTTGGAGGATTGGGTCTTGGTTTTATTTGGGATTGCATGATCCATGCATTCCTGAAGGTGTTCATAGAATGCGTTTATAAAGGATTCTGCGGTCTGGGTCATATTTTCCACAGGCCCGGGGGCTTTGAAGGATTCCACCTCAGTTTTGAGGAGTGTGAAATTTGCTTTAGCGAAGTTTTTCACTGTAGTTTACTGGGCAGGGGGTGGGGTCGGGATGTGAATATCCAGTGAGATTAGTTTATGGTCTGATCTTACCAGTGAGGGATACACTTCTGGTCTGGAGCATAGAGTCCCCATGTTGGTGATGATCAGGTCCAGTATGTTTTCCCCTCTTGTGGGAGTGGTAACAAGTTGTTCCATAGCATTTGAGTTTATAAATTCTAGGAACCTTTTGGCTAGGGTGTTGGAGCTAGAGTAATGCTCCCAGTCTATGTTTGGGTAGTTGAAGTCGCCCAATATAATGGTGTTTGGA
This sequence comes from Protopterus annectens, assembly GCF_019279795.1. Classification (NCBI taxonomy): domain Eukaryota; kingdom Metazoa; phylum Chordata; order Ceratodontiformes; family Protopteridae; genus Protopterus; species Protopterus annectens. Next base: position 1,223,619,674 of record NC_056733.1, read on the forward strand.
GAGACCTTCATATTTTCCAGTGTTCTCAGGAAGGTCGAGTGGGGTTCCTGGGTTTGGGAGGGTGGTCTGTAGCAGGCTATAAACTGGAAGGCAGTTTTACCCACTGTTAGTTGCACATGGATACTTTCTGATGCTTCATGCTGTGCCACCAACCTGGAGGTGTGGGTATCTTTGACGAATATTGATGCTCCCCCTCCTTTTGTGGTTCGGCCCAAGTTTTGGAGCCGAAAAGCATGGTATGAGGTATAACCTGGTAGTGCTGGGGTGCTCTCGGGAGCCTTGAACCAGGTTTCTGTTACTGCACAGATATCGATTTTCTCCATGCTAAGGAGAGTTTCGAGTGTGTGCATCTTGAGGTTTAGACTTCTGGCGTTGAGTAGCATTACTCTTTGTTTCTTATCCCTTGTGATACCTATGTAGGTGGGTTTGTCTTTTGAGCCTTGCCTAAAAAAGGCACTATGGGGGTAGCAAGAGCCTTTGTCAATATCCAAAAGCCCAGGGATGACAGGTGTAAGCCATCCCTAGCGAAGCATCGTGGCTTGTCGAGCATGTCATCCCAGGCTGACAGGCATTGGATCCCCTTTGAATGACACCATTACTTAAGCTAATTGTTGAAATTGATCATCTTGTCTTCATATTGTGGCATCATTCTTGGTGAGGGTAAGATGCTACTCAAGGTCAGGGTCATACCAGCCTGGGCTACATGCTCAGAGAGCGCCTCTATGTCTCTTTTCATGTAGTCCAGGGAGGTACGTCTCAGGTCATTCACACCAGCATGGACAATGACTGAGTCATATTTGTACTTGCCTTGGAGTGACCTGAGTGCTTGTGTTATGTGGTGAATCCTAGCGCCTGACAGGCAGCTCACCGTGACCTTCTCCTTGTTCAGCCTGGTGAGCGAGACGTCAGTGTGCCTGACGATAGAGTCACCTATTACAAGTGTATCAGGTGTGTTGTTTAGCCTTAAGGGCTGTGACTGTTTGGCACACTGGCTTTGTGAGCTATGTGTTGCACGTGTTTTGTTTTGGGGTAGCGGTTGCATGGGTGTCTGCTTTGGAGGCTTTTGTAGTAGTTTCCCTTTTCAGTGGTGATGGCTTTCCTAGCCAGGTTGTGTGGTTACATATACAGTTGAGGGTGGGAGTCGAGTTTGATTTTAGTCCAGAGCTTCCAGGCTTTATCCCTCTGTGCCACTAGGGAGCGGGTGGGGTTTGTTAGCCGGGAGGGTGATTGCTTTTATTTTTTAACATTGTGAATAGGGGCTAGGGAGTTAAGTATGTTAAGGAATATATTGTTAAAATCCAACACAGCTTCATCAAGGAGTAACTGCCTGAAGAATGACCAGTTGATCCCTGACAGGTGGCTGTTTAATTTGTTGGAGTCAAAGTCTGTTAATCTGTGACATGCTTTAATCTTATGTGGTCTACTCATATGAGGAGTAAAATGGAGGGCTGTGAGTGGGCAATGGTCATTAAGAGTATCAGGAAGAGTTTCTGAGAAGTGATATTTTTGGGGGTGAGATACCAGATCCAATCAAGGATAGAGGAATGATTATAAGATTTGGTAGTATAAGTAGGTGTGGATATTAGTTGGGTGAAACCATGTAGACTAATGGAGGAGGAAGGAGATTCAGAGGAGAGGGTTGACCAGTTAATTTTAACATCACCCAAGAGTATTGTTTCATTGGGGAGGTCTTTGGTGAGTGAGGAAAGGATACTTTCTAGTACAGAGATGTTGTCACCTGGTGGTATGTAGATTGCAGCTATATTAAATGAGGAGTCAGTATTTAATTTGCATGTAGCTATAAGAAATTCTGCAGGAGAGGTAGGAGGGGAGGGTATGTTTAGAAGGGTGAGTGTAAAGTGGTTAGAGAACATGATGGAAATGCCACCTCCTTTTTGGGGGGTGCTATCTAGTCTTAAGATATTATAACCAGGGGGGAGAATGTCTTTGTCAGGAATGTGGGGTTTTAGCCATGTTTCACAGAGGGTTATGATGTCTGGAAGAGTGTTTGGATATCCAGGAATGGAATGCAGTGGTTTTGTTCATAATGCTTCTCATGTTAATGGAATATAGGGAGATGTGTTTTAGGGGAATATCAGAATGGGGAGGGGTAGACTGTGTAGGAATAGTGTCACTTGGGGAGGGGTGATCAGGTTCTGGGTTGGAGTGGATGTCGCCTGCTAGGAAAAGGGTAAGGAGACTGGGAAAAGGAAGTGATGTAGGAGAGTCAGGTAGATAAGTATTTAGTTTTCACTTTAAGGAAGTTAGGCTTCAAAGTAATAGTCTTTGTTTGGGGAGGTAAGGTACTTTAAAGAGAGGATGGTGCAATTGCTATGAAGGAATGTGGCAGTTGTGAGAAGACCAATGGATAAGTGTAGGTTGGCGACTAATACTTGGGATTTAGGGGAAAGTTGTAAGAGGAGAGCATATATGAGACAATTAGGGTAGTAGTAGTTAGAAGTGTTAGGAAGAAGGTGAAAGAAGTCATGGTGTAGTGTGGTAAACTAGTAGGTAAAACTGAGTTAGTAACAAAAGAGTGGAAGAGCTAAATATATAAAGGTAATGTCAGATGGGGTAAAAGTAAAATAGGTAGTTTGTTAGATAGTGAAGGTGAGGCTATGTTATTAGTGTTAAAAGTGGTAATCAGGGATAGGAAGAGGGTGTAGATGAAGGAGGAATCAGATTGGAGCTGAGAAACTGGAGGGTGGGGTTAGAGGAGGAGTGGTTAACAGATGGAGAATATAAAGGAAATGATGTAAGGGGTTGGTGTGAATGGGGGTAGCGTAGGGGAGCTGAGAGAGCCTGAGCATAGCGAGAGCAAACAGAGCAGGCTGGCCCAACTATTCAAGGTAAGTGGAAGATCAAGAAACCATTCAGTAAAGGTTTATGCCAGAAGGCATACCCAGCTCAAGTGTGGGGATTACTGAAGGTAGGATAGGGAGAGAAGAACCAGAGAGTGCAGGCACCCAGGCTCTATGTCTAGTTGCCAGAGCAGGCACTTGTAGGTGGGGAAATATTAGACCAAAAGTGTAGTTGGGGCAGTTGAATAGGAAAATTCTGAGGAAGCAGCTGATGAGGGGTAACTGGTGAGGTGCTTCTCCTTGTATTACAGTGCCATCTAGTGGGCAGAGAGTGAAAAACAAGATTAGAGCTACGGAATAAAATTCGGAGATAAAAAGGTAGGAACCGGGGTGGGAGACGAAGGCTCTCGGTGACCCTTTGCAAGTGTGCAAGCCTGTAAAAAGACCAGATCTCAATGACTGGAAAACCAACGGCTGAACATACGTTGATAAATGTGAGATTATGTCCAGAAGATGAACCACAGATACTTGCGGACATGATTAAGAACTGTAAGGTAGTCTGCCCTAAGCTGGAGTACCAGGACTCTGCACTGTCAAAAAACACTTATATTTTTTGAAAGACTTTGAAAATGTACTGAAGTAAAACTGCAAGTAACTACAGCTGTCATGAATAAGAGACTATCAATGTTAAGTTAGAAGTGAACTCTGAAATTTATTTCATCTGTGTAGATAAAATTACACTTGAACTAAATACATTGATGGTAGTGTATGTCACCTTCTATAATGTTTATTTAAAATAAGTTTACATGATGAAAAAATAATATAATGAGTAGGAGAATTCATTGAAACAGTCCGATAAGTAGGTCAAGAATAAATGGCAGTCATTTTTAATCAACAGAACCATTAGACTATGTCCCAGAATACAAAGACTGAATGAGTTAAAATGCAAACTTAATGCACCCATTCCAAAACTGATGTGTCTTGGAGTATTCTCTCTTCTCAAGGGTATTCTGATTTTAAAGTTTATGTGTATATAGTAGTGTTACAAAAAAAAATGATGCTTATAGTACATTTTATATATACATATATATATATATATATATATATATATATATATATATATATATATATATATATATATATATATATGTATATATATATGTATGTGTGTGTGTGTGTGTGTTTACTCTCAAAATGTGGGACAGCAGTTGCATGAAATTGGGAATGGTCAAATGCGTGTCTTCCAGTTTCCCTAATGCCGATCCTAAAATGTTCAAATCCACAGTAGTGAATGGTAGTGTGCATTTACTAATATGGGATTGATGTTTTGATAACAGATTGCACTACAGTGGGGATTGGGAAATTTACCCCTTTCTTCACAGTAGTGTGCTCTCGGAGTTGGAATATATAATATGCAGGGTATGTGGGATTTACTGGTAGCACAGACCTTCGACACTGGAACTTCCTGTGTTTGAATTTTGATTCCATGGTTACCATTTCTGACATTCTGATAATTCTGTATTACCAAATTCAGATACCAAATTTGATAAAAATGTGGAAAAATGTTTTGATTTTCCACATTTATATATATATATATATATATATATATATATATATATATATATATATATATATATATATATATATATATATATATATATATATATATATATATATATATATATATATATATATATATATATATATATATATATATATATATATATATATATATATATATATATATACATATATATATATATATATATATATCTATATGCATATATATATATATATATACATATATATATATATATATATATATATATATATACATATATATATATATATATATATATATATATATATATATATATATATATATATATATATATATATTATATCTATATATATATTTAACCAGGACAAATGCTTGAACATCATCTGTGCATATATTCTGCCAGGGAACAACTCAAATACCCTAGAGCATATCCTATACTGGTTATCCAATAACTATCAGCAAGAAATCATAGTTCTTGGTGACTTCAATACCGACTGTCAGCCCTGCTCCTCCGAACCCACGCTCACACCTATAAACTTATCTGGGTTTCAACAGACCATAACCTCTCCCACTAGGATAAACAACCTGACCAACAGGGAAAGTATCCTAAACTGGATCCGAGTTAATAACCACCCCAACTGTACAAAGCTGGCACTCTCCCTGATGACCTTGGCAACCATTTACTAACCTATATCATAAAGCAGGAAACCCTCACCAGACCTAATATAAAACACTTAAAACAGGAAAAGCTTTGACACTGCTATATTCCTAAATGAACAAAAAGCAGTTGACTGGTCAAAACTAAAAAATCTATCATTAGAAGAGGCTATAGCTCACTTTAACTCTAAATTCCTAAGTATCCTTGATTCCCATGCTCCAGCACGTACAATAAAATCTAGATCAAATACAGCACCATGGCTCACAAAAGATACCAAATATAAAATCAAAACTAGAAACAGAGTCTGCTGTGGACCAGCTGGAGAACAACTAAAGCCCCACTTGACCATCTAAAATATCGTCAACTCAGGAATGATACAAAAAATCTATTTTACTAGATTAAAAAAAAGCTTCTACAAAAATCTCCTACAAAAACACCAAAACAACCCTCAAAAGATATGGGCAGGCTTAAATCAACTACTTCATCCAGGTCATTCTACCACCCCAACCCCGGCTAATCACACCCATAATCCCCCAGAGACCATAGCTAATGCTATAATAACTTTTTTACTGAAACAATCCAATCCCTAGCAAATCAACTATCCCTCACAAACTTAAACCACATCCCTAATCTACCCACTAATCACCCCCAATTTAGTTTCCAACTGATATCCACTAGTTTTATCAAAACATTTATAAAAAAAATAAAACCTACCACCCTCGCTGCTGAGCTCCTCCCTGCAGAGTACCTACAAATAGTTGCAGATGCCATAGATATCCCATATCTATCCTTATCAACAGAACCTTATCCAAAAGTGCTATCCCCTCCCTCTGGAAAATATCCCACGTCATCCCACTCCATAAAGGTGGTAGTTCTACATACATATCCAACTGCAGACCCATTGCCATTCTTTCCCACTAGCCAAAATAATGGAGAAATGTGTACACAAGCAACTAATACAATACCTTACACAGAATAACTTACTATCCAACTCCCAGCATGGTTTCAGGCCTTACCACAGCACCAACTCAGCCCTCATTTCCTTTACTAATGTCATAAACCAAAACAGGAATGACAATAGGCTATCCTCTGCCCTTTTTCTTGACCTATCAAAAGCCTTTGACATGGTCAACCATGAACTTCTAATTCTTTCTCTAAAATCAGTTTCCCTCAATAAGCACGCAATCCAGTGTTTCCAGTCCTTCCTGACTGGTAGACAACAGCCGGTACTATGGCAGGGCAAACTCTCCAGCCAGCTACCTTTCACACTTGGTGTCCCTCAAGGCTTCATACTAGGTCCACTAATCTTCTCTATTTTTGTTAATAACCTTCATACTGCCATCCCTAAAGCTACCTGTATTCAATATGCAGATGATTCCACTCTGATCTGCTCAGCCACCTACCCATCCAAACTGCAAATCCTAACCCAAAATACATTTAAAAATATTGAGAACTGGCTCACCAACCAATGCCTACTACTGAACCCCAATAAAACTAAACTTCTACTCTTCACCCCCACTAGTAGATCTGCCACACATTCATTCTCTGTCAAGTCTAACAATGGTACCACTATCTCCTCAGATCAACACACCAAACTTCTAGGGGCTATCATAGACAATAATCTTAAATTTGACCTACAAGTCAACAAAGCCATACAGACCATCAATAAGAAGCTTGGATCACTGTACAGAAACAAGACATTTTTAACCCCACTGGCTATGACTGCAATCGCCCAGTCACACCTACTCTCTACTCTTTTATATGCCTCGCCTGTACTCTCAAACCTCAACAAATCCAAACTAGGTAAGCTGTCCCATAGCTACACCCATATTGTCAGATTCGTCACTGGCTCCACCTATAGAACCCACCACTGCCAGAACCTGAAACAACTAGAGTGGCTAGATCTGCCCAGCTTAATTCGATTCAATCAGCTCTTAATACTGCACAAAATTCTGTACTACACTGAGGATACTCACTCACTTATGAATATTATTGTGCCATATAGTAACCTGAGATCCCTACGGTCAGCCAACAAACTACTGGTCCACCCACAAAGCTAATAACTCTGCTGGTGAATCCCTGTTTGCCAACTTTGTTGGCAAAACCTGGAATTCATTGCCAAACTATATAACCCTACAATCCTCCAAAAGTCTCTTAAAAAAAAAACCTCAAACAGTATCTGAAAGTGAATTGGCTTTGCCCATGTACCAACCCTGATTAAGTTATAAACTGAAAGCATAACCTGTAAATATCATAACATGCAACTACGTCACCAAGCTCTATATCCAATCTGACGTCTCTTGCTCTTAATTGTGTCTGTCCATGAGAATTGGGAGTCCCTACTAGGGAACACTACTAAACCATTGCAGATAATCACTTTGTTTTATATTTTCTGTTATTTAACTTCTTATGTAGTCTATGCAATTTTATCTATTTGGAGCTTTCCTTCTGGGGCCTCTGCTGAAAATGGACATGTATCCAGTCAGAAGACTATCCCAGTAAACAAATGTAAAATAAAATAAAATAAATAAATAAATATATATATATATATATATATATATATATATATATATATATATATATATATATATATATATATATATATAATAGATATGGGTTTACTGAAATATGTCGAATCTGCCATTGTCATTGGTCAACATCTGTGTAGCCTACAAAATATGGTTCACTACAGATAATTGACAGATGTGCGAGAAAGAGCATTCTTGAGGTAGGGAAGTATGCCTTTTTCTCAGGTCTGTGTGATCTCGGAGTTAGTAAATACAATTAGCAAGGGGGTGTGGGGTGGTGCAGGGGTGGTGCAGAAGAGCAATAAAAATTGCAATTTGCTCTTCTTTAATGCTATTTTTCCATGCAAGGGACCTGCACACCCAAAATCTTACAAGATGTTTTTTATATATATATATATATATATATATATATATATATATATATATATATGTAAATATAAATATATATAAATATAAATAAAAGGAGGAGCCTCCGAAATGATTTTCGGCAATGAAGTTTTGGTTTTAAAAAAATAAGAAAATAAAAGGACTATTTAAGCCACATGTACACATATTGATGGTCTCCCATCACTTTGTTTAGCTCATTAGGCTGATTCTTGATAAAAAAAAGGAAAAAAAAAATAAGCGTAATTTTATATTTAAAATGTATTTTAGTCCAACCACATTAAGGACTTGCATAAAAGAGTGGAAGTCTGAGTTACTGTAAAAGACTAAGAGCAGATGGTCTTGTGCAGTACCCTTTGCAGTGGTCTGGGAGGTGAGCTTGGTCGGACGTGTTGGCCGTGTGGGGATAGCCAATTCTAGGGGTGTTTGGGGTTGCGGGAAGTGCTAGAGAATCATCAGATTTCCTTTGTGGAAATATCTGTGGGAATGGAAGGTGTGTTGAGTGGTTCACTGGCAGAGGGGCCACTGTATGGAACAGGCTAGTAAAATGGAACCGGACAAATATTGGTTTGGGTATTTTAAGAACAGCCTGGAAACACACCACATGAACTAGTGGATGGTATTCTGGCAAAACTGGATGGGCATTGTTGCCCATGCTTGAAGTACTAATATGTATGTATGTAAGGATGGAAATATACTTATAACAAATAAGAAACTAGAAGGGTCTCATAATTTAAAGTCTATGGACTGTATAAACATGCTTGGAAGGAGCGAATAACAAGAATAAGCATTACAGCTTGTGGTCTCTCAAATAATTAGCAACAGCCAAAAAAAAAAAAAAAAACACAATAGTATGTAATGTATGATTTTAATAAATCTAGACATAAAATATATAATCATCATATACGATGAAGCAGTCTGCTGAATTTCGATATTAAAGACAGGATTTAATAACACAGGCTTGTGTATAATAACACTACTGTCTTAACTTGTCATACATGACATACACTACATTGAACATCAAGGGGAAGCATGATGATTTTCTTATATGAGTGATGGTCCTCATTTGAATAGGTCAAACATGTATCTAGTATGGACTATACTTGCAATTTCAAGGAAGTGTATAACAAGAAGATGGATACAAACATAATACCAACTTTGGAAGGCTTCTACAGCCTACTAAAGACCACAGCATTATAGAACATTAAAATTAACGAACTAAGAATTTATCCAAAGTCATTTATCACAACCCTTGGGGAAAAGTCTTATCATTGATTGACACTTTACAATAACTGATAAGACACTCTGATAATGGATTGGACATACTTATAAAGTAACTGTATACATTAAGATCTGTTATAGTGTCAGGCTAATGTAAATAGTGTACATAGTTATTTAAGATGTTATGTATAAATACTTTGGAATTCATTCAAATGTATTTGAAAAATAAAAAAAAAATTTTGAGGAAAAAAAAAAAAAGAATGTTGTGACAAAAATAACAAACACAATCACAAACAGCTGCTTTTTTTTCAGGGTGAGGAAACACTTGTACATCACGTAACTTAAACACACCAGCCTATGTAAAAACAGCCTAGGTGTGGGGGGGGCTATAATCCCCCCCCCATAACTATATATACCAACTCCACTCCAGGCTTACACTACACTGGGAAAAAGATCAAAATCCCACATGCTGACAAGTGTTTCCTTGCCCTGAGAAAGAGTGGTTGTTCATGATTGTAAGTGTTTGTCATTTTCATCTTGATATTCTAATATTCACCATTATGGCTTCAGCTTTTGAAAGGTAATCTGTCATAACACAGTACAGTATGCTTGTTTTCACTTGAGGGGAAAGATTATTTTCTCTAAATATACAATGGATATAAAAAGTGTACACACTCCTGTTAAAATGCCAGGTTTTTGTGATATAAAAAAATGAGACCACAATAAATCATTTCAAACTTTTCCCACCTTTAATGTGAACTATAACCTGTACAATTCAATTGAAAAACAAATCTGTTAGCGAAAAAATATAAAAAATAAAAAACATACAATAAGCTGGTTGCATAAGTGTGCACACCCTTAAACTAATACTTTGTTGAAGCACCTTTTGATTTTAATGACAACATTTAGTCTTCTTGGGTAGGAGTCTATCAGCATGGCACATCTTGACTTGACAATATTTGCCCACTCTTCTTTGCAAAAGCGCTCCACATCTGTCACATTGCGAGGGCATCTCTTGTGAACAGCCCGCTTCAGGTCAGCCCACAGATTTTCTATTGGATTTAAGTCTGGGCTCTGGCTAGGCCATTACAAAACTTTAACTTTCTTCTGGTGAAGCCATTCTTTTCTTGATTCGGATGTATGCTTGTGGTCATTGTTGTGTTGAAAGGTAATTCCTCTTCACCTTTCTAGCAGATGCCTGAAGTTTTTGGGCCAAAAGTGACTGGTATTTGAACTGTTCATAATTCCCTCCACCTTAACTAAAGCCCCAGTTCTAGCTGAAGAAAAGCACCCCCAAAGCTTGATACTGCTACCACGATGCTTCACCATGGAGATACTGTTCTTTTGATGATGAGAAGTGCTGTTTTTTTTGACAAACGTATCTTTCAGAATTGTGGCCAAAACGTTCAACCTTGGTTTCATCAGACCATAGTACATTTTCCCACATACTTTTGGGAGACTTAATTTGTTGTTTTGCAAATTTTATCCAGGCCTGGATGTTTTTGTGTGCAAGAAAAGGCTTTCATCTTGCAACTCTACCCCACAGTCCAGACATATGGAGAATATACAGGTTATAGGTCACATTAAAGGTGGGAAAAGTTTTGAAATGCTTTATTGTGGTCTCATTTTTTTATATCACAAAAACCTGGCATTTGAACAGGGATGCGTACAATTTTTATATCCACTGTACACTAACTCCAAGATAGCAAAATCCCCCAGGAAAGGGCCAAGCAGATGTTGACCTGCTCAAAAGTACTATATATATATTACTAGTATATGAAAGTACTTAACTTAATCAAAATTCACAAATGTTGGGGGTCAATGTTGAGAGAAAAATACTGACAATAGAAACATCAGCACACCGGTATGCATACATGAGGAATAGCCTTAACACATTAAAATCAAACAAAACAAATTTGTATAAATAAGGTTTTTTTGCGGGGGGGGGGGCCATCTGCACCCCCTGCTAATGGTATATATACATATATATATATATATATATATATATATATATATATATATATAATTGCAAAATCCCCTGGGGGTTGCTGATCTCACACACCTGTCAACTATTTGCTTGTTGACCAAAGGGTGTTAACAAAAACTTTAGGGAGCTTTGATCAATATATCCACTCCCATATTTATATTTACATGCTTTACATGAAATTGGTCATTTGGAGCTGAAATCTACCTATATATTGTTGTCCCACATATAGGCTGACAATGCAGATGGTTGACAGTTGTGGCATAAAAGACACTTTCTTGGGACTGTGCAATCTCAGTGTTAGTATACATAATTACCTGGGAGTATGTGGGGTGGACTTTTTACAATTCAGCATGTTCAGAGGGGTAACCTTGACAAATGTGCAGATGGATGTCAGCAATCATGTTTCAACATTACAGGGTTGATTTTAAGCATGTTAAAGTAGTGTTAAGTCATTGAAAGGCACTTGATCCATATATACAGATAGATAGATAGATAGATAGATAGATAGATAGATAGATAGATAGATAGATAGATAGATAAAGAGATAGATAGACAGACAGGTAGATAAAGAGACAGATAGATAGGTTACCTATTATATTCTCGAAAGCCGACAATGTTGAATCCGGTATAGTCAACACAAGAATAGCGAAAGTGCAGAACATTGAATGGGTAAACTGAAATCTCAGTAAGGGGAGATTTCCATTTACTTCAATGTAGTGCGATCTCAGAGTTGATATATTTAAGTAGTGGGGGGTGCAGGGGGGCTTGCCCCCCTGTCTACACCCTTTAGATTTTCTTTTTTTTTATTTAATTTATTTTTTCTGAACATTCAAAATCTTAATGGTTCGATCATTAAAGGTCGACCTTTAGTGATTTGAACCATTAAACCTTCAATGTTCTAATAAAGACCCGATATATAGATAGGTAGATAGATAAGTAAATAGATAGGTAGATATTTCAATGGACTTTCCCATATTCTGTTACATAGATATATTTTCAGGTTTTGCAAAAAACATCAGTCATCATATATATAATGTATTGCATATTCATTTTTATCACCTGGCACTGAAAACACACCTTGCCAACCATCTCTATTTTCATACGGTCATAGCCTTTACTTTTTGTATCCCTCTACCATGCCTTTATTGTTCTCTATTAGGAATATCAATCCTTTTTCCCCTTCTTTCCTAACTCAGTACCTCTAGTCTATCCTGAATACTACATTTACCTATATCCTTTTCTTTTTTCAAACCCAGCTTTTTACTAGTCTTCCAGAACCAAGCTATGCTTTTTCTACCTATTTCTCATGTTCCTTCTGTCCTTCTATTCCTCTTCTTTTCATCTATTTGCCATTAAAGTTTCAGTCCCTACACCTACCATTAGACATTTTCCCTTTCCTGCCTTATCCATTTTGACAACCACACTTTCCAATCCACACAAATAAAGGATCCAGGATATATACCCCATTCCTGTATGTAGTCTCCCATATTCCTGGTTCCTTATCCCATATTTCCTGTACGTCTTTGCATCCCTACCACATATACAACTGACCTGGTCCCTCAGTTCCTCACCTTCAGTATTCATCATCTTGCCACCACCTTCCCTTTACTCCCCTCACTGGCATTCTGTGCCATCTATGTGGCAATCTCCATTATACATCAGATCACATTCAGCCACACTCCTAGGGAGACCCCTCACTTCCTCACAAAACTAATCATCCTTCCACAGGATATTCACAACATAATTTCTCTCTCAACTATGCCATTGCCTTCCAATCCACCTCACATGCTAAATTTCTGTAAGTGATTCCAGATTTTTCCTTTCTGAGCCCTAACACATTTCACCTTCTCTGTCTCTCTTTACTCCTTTCTTTTCACTGCATTCTGTCTTCTCTCTCTACCTTACTCTTGAACCCTCTTCATCAGACTCCATAATACAAACAGTTTCCTAGTCTTTCCTTATATTTCCTCCTCAGTTGTTCAAATACCATATACTCTATAATACCCCTTCAACTTCAACTATATCCCCAATTTTAACTACTTTTCATCTGTACCACTACCATATGTTCCTCCTCCTCTCACCATCTTTTTTTTCCAGCTTTGGATATTTTAATGTCAGGTACCCCAACTCCATACCCTGTGCTCTCCATTTTGTGTACTCCACCCTTTAACTGGTCTCTCTTTCTACTCCTCAAACACCCCACCCTACTCTGTCAGTTCCAGTTGTTTCTACTCAGACATCTAACTGTCCATTTTTTTTATTTCCCTTAATCTTTGCTCCACACACATAACATATCTTGTCACATGTCATACACCACATCCCCTCCTACTTATTACATGCATAATTGCTCTAGCAGTCCTACACCTTTTTCTTCTCCATACACATCACAGTTTCTAAATCTCCATTAACATATTTTCATTTGGATTTCTCTGTATGTTTCCCTGTATAAGTAGTACGTGATAAGATCATTCTAACCCCATACACCTTTCCCTTTAAAGAAAAACCCTATTTAGTGTATAATCTTATGATTTTTATTAAACAATAAACATCTTCATAAAATTATCACTTATGACAGAAGCAAGCATACATTTATATAAATAAAAGCAAATCACATTGACATAATTTTAGTTGCAAACATTATACATTACTTATAATTTATCTAGTCACAATCAGTCAGTATAGGTCATTCATATCCTGCCTTCTTTTAAACTTCATTCCTTGTCAGCATATATTGCTCCAACAATTTCTATTTTTTCTATGTAATTTGCTCCTACCCTTTTATAAAGATCCCATTTACAGTTGTTTTATCTATGTTACTATCTAATGAAATTTTTATCCTCTCTAACTTCCACCGAATTCTGCTCCCCAATATCCTCTTTTGTTCCATGTACTTTTTGTTGAAAATACTTCTCAGCACTATCTGACAATGGTAATCCCACTTCCTCCCTATCACCTACCACCTATGTTGACCACCAATGACTTTCTCCCTAAACTCATTGAAGACCTACAGTGCTACTGGCAACTACTTTTCTGCCTCTTCTACTAACGTCATGTGGAAATAAGCAAAACAATGTGTACTGGTTCTCCTTCTCAACTTGCATCCCTACTTCATCATTCATGTTATCTTCTGAATAGCCCAATCAGTCCCAAACAAAAATAGAACTGAGGAAGGCACGCATCTTTTTCATGTCCTCTTCCCATATCCATCCTCCTTGACTGAAAAGTCTGCTGATGTTCTTCTTTTCATAAATCCTACATGTTATTTCCAATTGATTCCTGTTAAAACATGGTCTATCCATTTTGGAAATATTAGGGCCAAAAAAGCTTACATATCAATGGCATAAATTAATGGCTCTGTAGTTTCTCAGCACTTTCCCATCTTCTTTTCCCTTAAACAACATAATCATTGTTGCTTCATACTTTGATTTGGGAAGTCACTCTTCTCTTCAATACTTCATTAAAATAAGCCTGCTGTCCCCTCACCTGTAAATTCACCGTCCTTTAGGAATCAATTAGAAATCATGCTAGGCTTCCTTCTTCTTACTTCCTCAAGCATCTAATGGCATTTACCACTTGCCTGATCCTTATATATTTTTCCTGCTTTACCTTGTGTCTTTCTATCATCACTGTCCTCTCCCAGTTATCAAAATCTGCTCCAACTTTTTCCATATTCCTGGAAAATATTTCATAAAAATCCCTGAATGTCTCCTTGATTCCCCTTTTTCTACTCCCTTGCTCCCCATCTCTTGGCCTACATTTTCTCCTACATCTCTCCCTTTCTCTCACTCCCCATCTCTCAGCCTACATTTTCTTCTCCCTCTATCCCCATCTCTCGCTCCCCATCTCTCGGCCTATATTTTCTCCTCCCTCTCACCCCATCTCTCACTCCCCATCTCTCGACCTACATTTTCTCCTCCCTCTATCCCCATCTCTCAGCCTACATTTTCTCCTCCCTCTATCCCCATCTCTCGTTCCCCATCTCTCTGCCTACATTTTCTCCTCCCTCTATCCCCATCTCTCGGCCTACATTTTCTCCTCCGTCTCACCCTATCTCTCGCTCCCCATCTCTCAGCCTATGTTTCTCCTCCATTGCTCCCCCTCTCTCACTCCCCATCTCTCAGCCTACAAATTTACTTTCCTCTCTCCCGATCTATTGCTCCCCATCTCTCAGCCTACATTTTCTCCTCCCTCTCTCCCCATCTCTCAGCCTACATTTTCTCCTCCCTCACTCCCCATCTCGCGGCCTATGTTTCTCCTTCCTCCCTCACTCCCCATCTCTCGGCCTATGTTTCTCCTCCCTCTCTCCCCATCTCTCGGCCTACATTTTCTCTTCCCTCTATCCCCATCTCTCGGCCTATATTTTCTCCTCCCTCTCTCCCCATCTCTCGGCCTACATTTTCTCCTCCCTCACTCCCCATCTCGCGGCCTATGTTTCTCCTCCCTCACGCCCCATCTCTCGGCCTACATTTTCTCCTCCCTCACTCCCCATCTCTCAACTTATGTTTCTCCTCCCTCCATCCCCATCTCTCGGCCTATGTTTCTCCTCCCTCCCTCGCTCCCCATCTCTCGTCCTACATTTTCTCCTCCCTCTCTCCCCATCTGTCAACCTATGTTTCTCCTCCCTCCCTCACTCCCCATCTGTCAACCTATGTTTCTCCTCCCGCCCTCACTCCTCATCTCTCAGCCTATGTTTCTCCTCCCTCCCTCACTCCCAATCTCTCAGCCTGTGTTTCTCCTCACTCCCCATCTCTTGGCCTATGTTTCTCCTCCCTCCCTCACTCCCCATCTCTCTGCCTATGTTTCTCCTCCCTCCCTCACTCCCCATCTCCTGGCCTATGTTTCTCCTCCCTCCCTCACTCTCCATCTCTCAGCCTACATTTTCTCTTCCCTCTCTCCCCACCTCTCACTCCCCATCTCTCGGCCAACATTTACTCCTCCCTCTCTCCCCATCTCTCACGCCCCATCTCTCAGCCTACATTTTCTTCTCCCTCTCTCCCCATCTCTCACTCCCCATCTCTTGGCCTACATTTTCTTCTCCCTCTCTCCCCATCTGTCAACCTATGTTTCTCCTCCCTCACTCCCCATCTGTCACCCTATGTTTCTCCTCCCTCCCTCACTCCCCATTTCTTGGCCTATGTTTTTCCTCCCTCCCTCACTCCCCATCTCTTGGCCAACGTTTCTCCTTCCTCCCTCACTCCCCCATCTCTCGGCCTATGTTTCTCCTCCCTCTCTCACTCCCCATCTCTTGGCCTATTTTTCTCCTCCCTCCCTCACTCCCCATCTCTCGGCCTACATTTTCTCCTCCCTCTATCCCCATCTCTCGGCCTACATTTTCTCCTCCCTCTATCCCCATCTCTCGGCCTACATTTTCTCCTACCTCTCTCCCCATGTCTTGCTCCCCATCTCTCAGCCTACATTTTCTCCTCCCTCACTCCCCATCTGTCATCCTATGTTTTTCCTCCCTCCCTCACTCCCCATTTCTCGGCCTATGTTTCTCCTCCCTCCCTCCCCATCTCTCGGCCTACATTTTCTCCTCCCTCTCTCCCCATCTCTCGGCCTACATTTTCTCCTCCCTCACTCCCCATCTCTCAGCCTATGTTTTCTCACCCATACTTTCTTCTGCTTATCCTTCAACTTGCATCTTATAAACTCAGCACTAACCTCCCCTTCCCTGCCTCATTGATGCCTCAGTCAGCTATACCTTCACGTTAGTGTCCTTCCACCCTTATAACCACCCCTCTTCAATTTTCCTCTAACCTTCTTGCCACTAATTTTCCCTTTCTTGACATCTGCACAATATTTTTCCTGCTCTTCTAGCCTCCATCATTCCTGCCTCTTATTACTATCCCTCTTACTAACATTCCTACCCCCTCTATTACACTTTTATACCATCCCAATTATGAATCTCTGACGCATTCTTCTCTCTGTTTTTCTTTCAATACTTGTCCCAACATTTCTTACAACCATTCTGCTTGGTTTACATCTCACCACTGTCCTGGATTCCATCTCCATACTGTCCCAAACTTAATATGAACCTCCTGGTTAAAAAGCAACAAGTTAAAGACCAATAATTCCATCTCCAATACTCCCATATCTTCTAATTCTTCTGTAGTCATTTTCTCTGCTGGGAATCTATCTAGCCTCTTGCCTCAATTTTATTCACACCTTGAAAAGTAAAACCCTTCTTTTCCCAACACCCTACAGTACCTGCAATTACTCCATTCCTTCCCATAATGACTCTCAATTTCGCGCATATACAGACATGATGCAGATAAGAAATGTCCATAAATCATGACAATTAGATTGATGTAACCCCTGTTCAGTTCAGACAGGTTCTATAATTTACTTCCCAGTCCTCTTCCCTCATGAAAGACCAGGGTTGGATGAAACATGAGAGTAACTTTGCAATTTATAGCTCCATCCGCTATGTTTCATCCATGAACATCTTCTTAAGTCCTTAAGGATCCACTATTAGACTCTGATTAAAAGCAAAAACACATTCACATTAGTCCAAACATAAGAAATGTAAAAAAAATATCATTTAACATTTTATTTCAAGATGTTAGCTTTTTTGCACTACACTGTATACCTCATCTACTGAAATATATCCCTTCTACAATCATATAACACTAGAAAAATGAAAGTACTCTGTCAGAGTGGAAACAGTAGCCATATAAAATGTTGTCCCAGAGTTTATTTAATTCAAGCTGTCTTCACGGAAGTGCATTGTCAGGAAAATGGAGAGAGAAAATTGTTTAACAATTACTTGTTGACCACAGGTAGGAGAAACATGGCATTGGTGTATGCAACCTCATAGCACTAATACCTAAAGCAGAAATCCTATGAGATATAAAGAAATATACAAATAGTCTTACTTTGCTGTGATTTTTCATCTTTAGTCAAAACGAATTTTCAAAAAAAAAAAAAAAAAAAAAAATTGAATTTGCTCTCCTACTATGGGGATGTTGTTGCTTTTATGCTCCGCTATATAATGTATACTTTCCCACTTTCTTGTCTTAAATGTCTCTTTGTACCTCTTGGGGAAAAAGCTGCTTCCAAAAGAAAAAAAGATAGAAAAGAAAAAAGTGTCAGATTTCTTATATGCATTTAGTATGGATGGACTTCATCAGATGATAAGCATGTGATACAACCTTCCCCTACTTAAAATCATGTATTATTTTTAATATCAACACAAATTTAAAAAAAACTATTAGGCCATTAAAAGTACAGACTACTGTATACCATAAGAATACTTTCAGTTACCAATGTTCTTGTTCAATTTTGTTTTAAACTCTTTCATAATATCTGATTTCTTGATTTCAAGTGGTAATTTTTTGCAGTACTTAGTGTTTTACTACATAATGTCTTATCATAGGTTCATAGACTTAAACTAGGCTAACAACCCCCCAGAGATTTTACAAGCCTAGCTGTGCAAACCAAATCAATTTTGTTCTCGAGTTCTTCGGATGCCTATTTGGTGGGGAATGTTAATAAAGAGGTTATTAAGGGTTATTGGGGGGGGTGGTAGCTGGAAATTAATTTACTTACTCTTGACCTATGTCAATCAGAGTCAGGGTCACCAGACCAGGGGTGAATTTGTGATTTCCCATCCAATTATCAAGAAACTATTATGGTTTATAGGTACATAGGTTAGTACTAGGCTATCTGCTCTTGTGAGCCTTATTAAGCCTAGCCAATTATTCCATGTAAGAAACAAACTCTGTGACTTGTGTAGGTGTCAGGTAAACACCTTAAAGTCTTGCAAACCCCTAAACTCAAAGTTTCAAACCTGCACCTTTGTGAGAGGAAGCAGCTCTATGGTTATCAGAGCTTTAGTCCTCTGTGACAACTGCCAAACTATGCCAGCATATGGTTATCAGAGCTTTAGTCCTCTGTGCCAACTGCCAAACTATGCCAGCATATGGTTATCAGAGCTTTAGTCCTCTGTGCCAACTGCCAGACTATCAGAGCATATGGTTATCAGAGCTTTAGTCCTCTGTGACAACTGCCAAACTATGCCAGCATATGGTTATCAGAGCTTTAGTCCTCTGTGCCAACTGCCAGACTATCAGAGCATATGGTTATCAGAGCTTTAGTCCTCTGTGACAACTGCCAAACTATGCCAGCATATGGTTATCAGAGCTTTAGTCCTCTGTGCCAACTGCCAGACTATCAGAGCATATGGTTATCAGAGCTTTAGTCCTCTGTGCCAACTGCCAAACTATGCCAGCATATGGTTATCAGAGCTTTAGTCCTCTGTGCCAACTGCCAGACTATCAGAGCATATGGTTATCAGAGCTTTAGTCCTCTGTGCCAACTGCCAGACTATCAGAGCATATGGTTATCAGAGCTTTAGTCCTCTGTGCCAACTGCCAGACTATCTCAGCATATGGTTATCAGAGCTTTAGTCCTCTGTGCCAACTGCCAGACTATGCCAGCATATGGTTATCAAAGCTTTAGTTCTCTATGACAATTGCTAGACTATCCCAGCCTATGGTTATCAGAGCTTTAGTTCTTTATGCCAACTGCCAGACTATGCCAGCATATGGTTATCAGAGCTTTAGTCCTCTGTGCCAACTACCAGACTCTCAGAGCATATGGTTATCAGAGCTTTAGTCCTCTATGCCAACTGCCAGACTATCCCAGCATATGGTTATCAGCGCTTTAGTTTTCTGTGCCAACTGCCAGACTATCCCAGCATATCGTTACCAGAGCTTTAGTTCTCTGTGCCACCTGCCAGACTATCCCAGCATATGGGTATCAGAGCTTTAGTTCTCTGTGCTGCCAGAATATCCCAACATATGGTTATCAGAGCTTTAGTCCTCTGTGTCAACTGCCAGACTATCAGAGCATATGATTATCAGAGCTTTTGTCATCTGTGCCAACTACCAGACTATGCCAGTATATGGTTATCAGAGTTTTAGTCCTCTGTGCCAACTGCCAGACTATCAGAGCATATGGTTATCAGAGATTTAGTCCTCTCTGTCAACTGCCAGACTATCCCAGCATATGCAAAATCACTCTCCTTCCTCCTCCAAATTATGAAACAACTCTGACCCAAAGAAAACCACCGACTATGACACACAAAAAGGCAAACAGCAAAGCAAGATTTAGTCTTTATTCTAGCGCTTCGGTGTCTCCACCTTCAAGGAATATCAAACAGTAAAAAAAATACACACATTTTTATACCACACACAATTAATTACAATCACTTACTAATTAAGCAATAAGCCATCCCTTAAAGCAAACATTTCCAATTTAGTTCATTATTTAAACCATTAGGCACTAACATTCTATATTTCAAAATATAAATACTTTCTTTATATAACTTATGTTTCAATATATTTTCATCATTATATAAACACTCCACAGTTTCTAAAATTGTGCCTTGTAATAAAAGTGTCACTATTATGTAAAATTTTAAAATGTAAGGCAATTACTTTATCTTCCCTCATATTTCTAATATCCCTCAGATGTTCCATGAATCTGATACGAAATTCACGTTTAGTCTCCCCTATATAGTATAATAGACATGGGCACATTAATGCATATACCACCCCTTTACTTCTATACGAATAGGTGCCTCTGGGTTCAAATTTAACCCCATTCACACTACCAAACAAATTCACAATATTTGCACACACACTGCGCCTATTACAGCATAGTGTTCCTCTAACTGAAGGTGTATTTGGTATATTCATGACTGGCATACAAAATCTGCCATGTACTACCATATCTTTCAAATTTCTTCCCCTTTTATAGGAAAAAAAAGGTTTTCTAGGCAAAATATCTGCCAAAAACCTGTCTTCCAACAAATACTTCCAATAATATTCTATTGATGCTTTTATCTCCTCACTTTTAATGTTGTATACAGATACATAGTAGATAGAACAACTGATTAAAATGAAATAGATTCAATGTCCATACACTTGACACATAACTCTTTCCTTACATCTATTGTTGCTACTTCTTCCATTTCTACCTTTATTTGTCTCTTCCCATATTCTGGTTTGGGCTTCTTGCATAATAGCTTGGTCATAACCCCTTCTTAGGAACATATGTCTGGTGTGTTCCATCTCTTTCATAAATAAACTTTTATCACTGCACAATCTTGAAATACGTACCAACTGCCCATAGGGTAAAGCTTTCAAGACATGGGGTGGATGACAACTAGTGGCATGTAAATATTGGTTACCATCAACAAACTTCTTGTGCATATTTGATGAAATAATTCCACTTTCCTTCCCTTCCAAAATAAGATCTATGTATACCACTTTATTCCCCTTCTGAAGTCCATCAAATGACAGACGAAAAGGGTTTCTATGCATGTCCAATATAAACTCATCTACTTCATCTCCATCCCCTTCACACACAAATATTAAGTAATCGATAAAACGAAAATAAAAATCAGCATATTTCTTCATAAAATTCAAATTAAATAAAAACATCATCTCAAAAAAAAGACATGAAAAGATTAGCATACATGGGGGAAAATGCTGCCCCCATTGCAGTACCCTGTTTCTGTCTATACAATACATCATTAAAATAAAAATAATATCCCAGCATATGGTTATCACAGCTTTAGTGATCTGTGCTAGCTGCCAGACTATCCCAGCATATGGATATCAGAGCTTTAGTCCTCTGTGCCAACTGCCAGACTATCCCAGCATATGGTTATCAGAGCTTTAGTCCTCTGTGCCAATTGCCAGACTATCCCAGCATATGGTTATCAGAGCTTTAGTGCTCTGTGCCAACTGCCAGACTATCCCAGCATATGGTTAGAGAGCTTTAGTCCTCTGTGCCAACTGCCAGACAATCCCAGCATATGGTTATCAGAGCTTTAGTCCTCTGTGCCAACTGCCAGACTATCTCAGCATATGGTTAGAGATTTAGACTTATGTGTCAACTGCCAGACTATCCCAGCATATGGTTATCAGAGCTTTAGTCATCTGTGCCCACTGCCAGACTATCCCAGCATATGGTTATCAGAGATTTAGTCCTCTGTGCCAACTGCCAGACTATCCCAGCATATGGTTATCAGAGCTTTAGTCGTCTGTGCCAATTGCCAGACTATCCCAGCATATGGTTATCAGAGCTTTAGTGCTCTGTGCCAACTGCCAGACTATCCCAGCGTATGATTATCAGAGCTTTAGTCATCTGTGCTAATTGCCAGACTATCCCAGCATAAACTACAAATAAAGACCCTCTCTGTCATACTCTGGGACATGATGTCACAGTGGATAAACAAGCTGTGGCTCCGAAATTATTTGAGATGGGTCTCATTTGTATGTATAGCTTGCCACTTAAGAGCCCATACATGACACTACGTAAATGAATCTGTTTTAAATTTGTCCACATAAGAGGCATTTTTTAAAACTGCATACCCTTTTAATGTAATGCCTCACTACAAATTCAATAGTGCCTATGTTTGCAACAGATAAATTGTATAAAAAAAATATATATATATATATATATATATATATATATATATATATATATATATAGATATAATATATTATATTTTCAGTCTCAAAATAACTGCAAATGAGGTTCTTAATAAATCTAGGTTCATGGAATCTACTGTGGGATCTTTGGTGAAGGGAAGGAATATACTATGTGGCAGAGCAGTGCAGTACTCCATCTCCATCCCTCTCATCCCCTTTTCTGTTTATCTCTGTCTTTCTTACTCTCTTTCTCTGTCTGTTTCATTCTCTGCCTCTTTCTGTTAAGGATCATTTATTTAGCTGAGATGGACCAAAGAAAAATAATTAATTTAGTTGAATCCCCATATGTGATGGGGAATGTGGAAGTTGGAGTTCATGGAAAACAAACAGTGAAAAAATCAAGTACTTTGCCACTTAGATAGCTTGGTAGATGATACCTAGGATAATCCCTGCTTCATATTTGAATGGATGAAATACATAATGATCTAGAATTACATTATTGTTTTAGCCATTGCTGTGAGATTTTGACATGGTTTAGTAAAAAGAACCAGTTCTTGGGACGATTTATACAATATTTAATTTCTGTATGAATTTGGTTAATACTGATTAATAACAGCAAGATTTATCATCATAAATTTTTAAATAGGTAATCCTACAGGCATTTTAGATATACAAGGAACTTAGGTTTCCCTCACACAGGAGTGAATATGCTTGTGGTTAAAACATCACTCATATTAAAGTCCAAGTCGTAAATGGCTAAATATGGTAAGGAGTTTTAACTCTTCTACACTGTGAAAAACTCTAAAGAGAAGTATTTGAGATATGAACTAGAATACAGAGAGTGTTTATGACATTTGTGAAGCCTTAAATAATAAGAAAAGGCAGGTAAAAATGCCCTGCTGTACAAATTATGAAGACATCACATAATATGAGTGTAAATGTCACACAGGAAAAAAGCTGTTAATAAAAAAATAAAGTACAGAAGACAAGAAAATAAATACTTTTCAGCTAAAGCATTCTTAAACATTGATACACGTCTAATCTTTGTGAATTAATTTAGGAATAAATTTAAATGAAAAACTGAAAATAAAGGCACTTGAAAGCTACCAGACTTTCATATATCACAATCTTACAGTTATGGACTGAACTGAAACTGGGTATTACAACAACAAAGGAAAAAAAAGAAAATTTCTAGTCTGCTTTTGTGTATTAGATCACTCTGTCCTTTTTTGCCAGAACAGCAATAATATGTCAGGAGTACAGAAAGCACTTTAGCATTGTAATGTCCTTTTTCGCTCAAAATAGAGCAATCAATATGCATTTAAAATGCCAATCAGATATTAAATTGAAGTAGTTTGTAGCTGTTTTATACGACATTACAATAATCATTTAAATCTGATTTCAAATTGCATCAATTTGATCTTCCTCTTCTATTTTATTCTGTTCTGCCTTATGCAATACCCAGTCAAGTACAAACAAAAACGCTTTGTTTTTTCATTATTATGGCAAACTACTGGCATTGATTTTCTGACAGAGCAAGAAACCTGACTGAAAGATGATGGATGTGTTCTCGATGACGGGGTACTTAATGTAAGTAATTCTAGTGGCATTGAAAAGGCACTATTACATCTACGTTTAAGGTTATTTGCAGTGTTCTTTTCTACAACCATTCTATATTGCACATTTGCTTTTTTGTATTTCTTTTAACTTCCAAGATTTTTGTCCGGTTAGAAAAAACTAAAATGACTTCCCATTAGTTACAAAAGAACAAATTGCCAATGATCACCTCACTTAATGGTCCAAGTTATTTCACTATTTTACGTTATTTGAATTGGAAAAGTAGCTGTTTAAATAGTATCTTAACTGCATTGCATGCATTAATGTCCTGTACACTTCTTCGGTTCTAACTTTCATATTTTCTTCCTCTAATTTTTTGTTTGCATATTTGTTAAAATGTATATTTTGTATACAATATAATATTTTATAACTCAAAGATATTCTCATCAAGACAAATGTATTGCATTAATTGCACTGAAACGTATGAGAAATATATTAAAATTCAAGGCAAAAAGTATTTATAAACTCTATGAACTTTCAGAAAATCACCACCATATTTACAGCGTGTCAGTTTAATGTCTTTGAATTTGCATTTCTATATCTCTGGGTAGTTTAAGTATATTCACTTTGATAGCAGTTATGCTTTTTAACTAACAATGTTGTGTTGCTGTATTTCAATCTATTTCAATGCATAAATATCATAATTTATAGAACAGTTTACTGAAATAGTACAACTTCTGTCAGATAACATAGCCATTGATATACAGTGGTTTTGTTTTGCTTGTACTAAAATTATATCAGCTATATATGATTCAGTCATCAGTAGTCTAAAAACGAAAACATCACTGCCAACATACCTTATGCATTTATAAAATCTTTATAAAGTTAATTTTTAAGATTTATTTTTTCTAGTTATTTACTTAATGTTTGATATTATAAATACTATACTTGATTATTACGGGGTTTCATTTTTTCACCGTTTCATCAAATTTGGTCCTCTATCCATACATGTATATAGAGCAAAAAAAAATCTCTTTCACTTGCAGAATATTTTAAATATGTAGTTAGGTTATCACTTTAAAATAAGCTAGGATGCATCAGACAGAAGACAGTTTCTGCCTGTAACTAGCAACCTATGTAGAAGGGTGGAATGAGATAAGAGTACATAAACAGTTCAGAGTTATGGAGCTGCAAAAGGTCCATATTAAATGGAATGGATTTTTGTATTATTGTTTAGTGTGGGTGAACTAAATGCAAAAATAGCTATACTAAACTAAAACTGTGAGAAGAGTAATAACAATCCACATTGTGCTGGTGACCAATAGTAGCTTATGGGAAAGTGCTCAGAAATCAGCTTAAGGCTAGGTGTGGCCAAGATGGTGAGCAGTTAACAGCACTGTTTTTAGCTCTGCTTCATTTTAACATATCTGACAGGATTTTTACTAAAAAAACTGAAATAGGACATTTCAAAACTTGATGGATTTATAGCTGAACATCTGCTGAAATATTTACTACAAAAAAAAGTAACAAGTTTGGAACTCTTAATTGCTTTTTCCTGTCAATAAAACTAGAAAGAACTAATTGTCTCAGAATGAGCCACTCTAAGCCCAGTGTTC
The DNA here is from genome assembly GCF_019279795.1 of Protopterus annectens. Taxonomy (NCBI): domain Eukaryota; kingdom Metazoa; phylum Chordata; order Ceratodontiformes; family Protopteridae; genus Protopterus; species Protopterus annectens. The sequence continues at coordinate 1,223,645,431 of NC_056733.1, forward strand.
AGGACTGTACAATAAAAAAGACATGTGGGCTATACTAAGTAACATCAGTGAGTTACCTGTCAAGCTATATAAATTAAAAAGCAAAATGGACAATTTTAAAGTGGAATGTAAAAAACAAGTTGAAGTGGTGAGTGAATCTCTTAAACAACAATCATCATGAATCAAGACTTAGAGAACAGATCTGAAAAGAATAGCATAAGGATTTATAGGATTCATGAAAAGGAAGCGGGAGATAGTATGATTCAATTCCTTAATACCCGGATGCCTAAAACTTTGAACCTGCCTGAAGCCTTTTCCTTTGGCATCAAAAGGGTATGTAGATCACTTTCCAACTCATCTTTAAAAAAATACCTTTACCTAGGTCAGTGATCATAAGATTTTTATCAAGTCAACATAAGGATTTAGTCTTAAAAGCTGCATTGACTAATTATCCAGTTAAAATTAAAGAAAATGCTAAAAGACTTAATGACTATTCAACATTAGTGATTTCAAAGAGAAAAAAAAACATGTGTGCCACTTATTAAAATCTTAAAGAAAAACAATATTAAACAGAAATTTTGGGGTGGCCACGGTGGTGCAGCAGATAGCATTGTCACCTCACAGCAAAAGGTTCCCTGGTTCGATCCTTTGCTGGTGTGCCTTCTGTGCGGAGTCTGTATGTCCTCCCTGTGGTTGCATGGGTTTCCTCCCAAAGACATGCTGTAGGTGGATTGGACACTCTAAATTGGCCCGAGGTGTGATTGTGTGCCTTCTGTGGAAGGTTGGGAGCTGGGCTGGCAACTTGACACCTTAAAGCTCCACTGCCAATCATGAGCGGAAAGGTGATCCATTGTGGCGACCCCTAACCTGGAAAAAGACAGAAGAAGAAGAAACAGAAATCTTGTTTCCAGCAAAAATAAGGAAGGAAAGAAGAGTTTTAACTCCTTGGAGGATGCACTGGACTTTATACAGAAAAATAAAATCCTAGAAAAAAAAAACAGAAGAAATGGACTGGAATATATCAACTTCTTTAAAGAGAAATGGAACAAGGTTAATAAGGTTAAGGTTGTTTGGTTAACCAAAGACAAAAATAGTAATAAAACTAAAGGACAAATGGATGTTCAATGTAATCCATGGTTATGAATTGTTATTAATTTAAATAAGTTCTCAAATACTGAATGATGATTATTAATGAATGATTATGAATACTGAATGAATATTATTTTTTACAAGGTAAATCATTTCTTTCTTTCCTTGCTTCAGATGGTTACTAGTCTCCCATGTTAGAGTTTGATTCTTTTAGCTACCTTCCAGGAAAAGACAACAACAAGCCTACAGACCCTTCCATCATCTGGGGAAAGACTGTGGTTCACCAAACAGGCTCTGGCCTGCTTCTCATTTTGGGATTGTTTTTACTGCTTTGCTTCTGGTAAGAGAAGAAGCAAAGCAGAATTGTATCTGAGCAGAGTGAAGCTGTGGTGAGACCAGCGCTAGTCAGAGACAGGCAGTAGCCATTCATGTGACATCTCTCTTTTCAACATTCTTGAGAAAGTAATTCTTTGTTTTCATTAAGTACTGCTTTATTTGTTTCTAACTTCAGAATATCTATCTAAATACCTCATCCTTTTTCATGGTCTACTTATTAGTTTCTTCTCAACTGTTTAGCAGTGTCTTGTATAGACACAGACACCTTGAGTGACATTTTTCCTGTAAAAGCTCAATTTAAATTTCACCAGTACCTAGTTGCAAACCGGTTACTCCTGACATTGCTTTATATTCTCGCTCTAGCTGTTTAATAAAAAGGGTCTGTTGCCATAGATATGAACTTTCCCACTATCTCTTAGGTTCATAGATTCATAGGTTCGTACTAGGCTATCTGCCCTAGGGCATTTATAAGCCTAGCCAGAGTGTATGTGGCTTACACCACCCCTTAGGATGAGAATACTACGCCCTTTTAGGGTTTAGTTTACTATGCCTCTGTCTAGTAGTGACAAAGAGATGACCCCCGGGGTAAACCTACGATCTCCCATCCACTCGTCGAGATTTCTCTTGAATAGAGTCAGTGAGGGGCTCTGCCTAACATGGACTGGGATTCTGTTCCAGAGTGTAGGGAGCCTCTGGGTTATGAATCTGTCCCTCCAGCACGATCTATTTATTCTGTGTTGAGGTTTAAGTCACTTGTTCTCGTGGCTCTGATGGATTTGGATTTTCTGAAGTGGAGCATGTCCATTAATTCAGGATTGGACATGGCCTTGTACGTCAGGCACAGATCACCTCTGAGTAGGCGGTATGCGACTGAATAGAGCTGGAGTTTTTTCAGTCGGGCAGCATATGACATATGTTTAAGACCCTTTATCCTCTTGGTGAGGAACTTTTGGGGTCTTTCCAACTGCTGCAGGTGTCGGGTGAGATACATCCCAAATGGGGCATTGTACTCAATCATTGGCCTGATAAGAGAAGAGTACAGGGGCACAATGACCTCTCTTGATCTAGATGTGAAACCCTTCATGATAAGGTGGGCAATATAGAAGGTCTTCCTAATCACTTTGGCAATGTGAGTGTCAAATGAGAGGTTACGGTCAACCTGGGTCCCTAGGTCCCTGATTACCTCTTCCGTACTTAATGGATTACCGCCTATGTGGTAATTTGTCGGTACCTTGTTTTTCCCAAAGGGTATGACTATACATTTTTTGGTGTTTAGCTTAAGGCCATGGCTCTGGCACCAATTATCCATTTCTATGAGGCCTCTCTGAAGGATGTTTGTGTCCGCTGGAGTATCAATTATGGCGCCCAGTTTGCAGTCATCTGCGAACTTTGTCAGCCACAATCCTCCTATGTTTGCCTGTACCTCGGAAAAATAAATGCCGAACAAGAGGGGTCCCAGGACTGAGCCCTGTGGGACACCGCTTGTGACTGGCTTAGAGTCTGACATAGCTCCAGCAACTCTGACCCTATGGGTTCTGTCCTTGAGCCAGTTTGCAACCCATCTTGTGACATATGGGTTTACATTTAAGCTAGTGAGTTTGTCTATGATGCCTGAGTGGGGTATTGTGTCAAAGGCTTTTGCAAGGTCAAGGTAGGCTGTGTGAACTGCCTTACCCTCATCAATGGCCTTAGTGACTGTTTCAAAAAGTCGACCAAGTTCAGAAGGCAGGATCTGCCCTTGACAAAGCCAAATTGGGTAGGATCCAATGTCTGTAGGTCCCCAATGTCTTTGTTTATGAGTTCCATAATGATCCTCTCCATAGCTTTGCAGACCAGGCTCGTCAGGCTTATGGGGCGGTAATTTCCAGGGTCCGTAGAAGCACCGCCTTTGTGAAGTGGGACCACTGTTGCCGTACGCCACTCTTTGGGTACGTATCCTGTGGTAAGGCTAAGATTAAACAGCAGCCTTATATGTGGGTTTAGTTCCTCTTGGAGTTCATGTAGCACACAGCCCGGGACACCATCCGGTCCCATTGATGCTGTGTTTTTAGCTTTAGAGAGGGCGGCTCTCACCTAGGCATCTGAGATGTTAGGGAGGCTACACTCTGCTGGGATAGTTATTTCTCCTTTTGGGGAGGGGAGGAGAAATTTGCACTGAACCTGTCTGCCAGAATGTTGGCAATGTCAGTGGGTTCAGTGTATTTTGTGTCATTTTGGACTAACTCTGAGCATATCTGGGAGTTTCCACCCAGGTTTCTAACATAGCTAAAGAAGGCCTTGTGATTGTCTTTTGTGTCATTTGCGATTTTTCTCTCAAAGTTGGCCTTGGATGATTTTATGAGTGATCGTAGTTTTTTGCTAGTACTGATCAGAGATGCCTTTCCTTTTAGGGATTTTGCTCTGTCATGTAGTAGCTTCCTCCTTCTGTTGTAAAGTTTGTTTATGGCTGGGGTCCACCAGACCAGTCGCCTGTCTTTGGGGGAATGGGTCTTGGTTTTATTTGGGATTGCATGATCCATGCATTCTTGAAGGTGCCCATAGAAGGCATTTGCAAGGGATTCAGCAGTGTTGGTTGTGGTTTCCACTGGCCCAGGGGCCTTGAAAGATACCACTTCAGTCTTAAGAAGTGTGAAGTTTGCTTTTGAGAAGTTCTTCACTGTGGTCTTTTGTGCAGGGAGTGGGGGCGGGATGTGGATTTCCAGTGAGATTAATTTATGGTCTGATCTTACCAAAGAGGGATGTACTTCCGGTGTGGAGCATTTTGTCCCCATATTTGTGATGATCAGGTCTAGTATATTGTCTCCTCTTGTGGGAATGGTGACTAGTTGTTCCATTGCATTTGAGTTTATGAATTCTAAGAACCTTTGGGCTAGAGTGTTGGGGCTTGAGTAATGTTCCCAGTCTATGTTTGGGTAGTTGAAGTCTCCCAAAATGATGATATTTGGAGAGACATTCATACTCTCCAGTGTCTTCAGGAAGGCTGTGTGGGGTTCCTGAGTTTGAGAGGGTGGTCTGTAGCATGCTACAAACTGTAAGGTGGTTTTGCCTATGGTTAGTTGCACCTGGATAGTCTCCGATGCTTCGTGCATTGCCACTAACCTGGAGGTGTGGGTATCTTTGATGAAAATGGATACTCCCCCTCCTTTTGTGGTTCTGTCCAAGATTTGGGGCCGGAAAGCATGATATGAGGTAAAACCTGATAGTGCTGGGGTGCTCTCAGGAGCCTTGAACCAGGTTTCAGTCACTGCACAGACATCGATGTTCTCCATACTGAGAAGGGCTTGAGGGCGTGCATCTTGAGGTTTAGACTTCTGGCATTGAGCAGCATTACCCTTAGTTTTTTCCACTTGTGTTTTCTAGGGAGGTAGGTTTGTCATTTGAGCCTTGCCTAAAAAGGCACTATGGGGTGGCAAGAGCCTTGGCCAATATCCGGAAGCCCAGGGGTGACAGGTGCAAACCATCCCTTGCGAAGCAGCGTGGCTTGTCAAGCATGTCATCCCAAGCAGACAGACACTGGATCCCCTTAGAATGACACCAGTAATTAAGCCAGTTGTTAAAACTGATCATTTTGTCTTTGTACTGTGGCATCATTCTTGGTGAGGGTAAGATGCTGCTCAGGGTCAGGGTCATACCGGCCTGGGCTACATAATCAGAGAGCTCCTCTATGTCTCTTTTCATGTAGTCCAGGGGGGTACATCTCAGGTCGTTTACACCTGCATGTACAATGACTGAGTCATATTTGTACTCTACTACTGACTTGGCGGATATGGGCATCCTGAGGCAATGTAGAAATTGCCTAATGTTTGCTGGCAACCAGTTAATTCTCAAACAAACTGATATGGTATGTGAGAGATGAATTTACACAATGTCACTGGAGGCAAAGCTCTCACATAAAAGTACTCTTAATGTTAATACGGTTGACAGTAGTACACATGCTGTACCCATCACACACAATTCAAAGCAGACATATAGACCAACATATGCTGAGTTACTTAAATGTAACCTTCCTAAACCCGAAACACCGCCTAGATGAAGTACACAACAAATACCCTCAGCATCCCCAAATGTACTCATTCAAAACAACACCCAAATCAACACAAACAGCCATATCTCTTGGGGCCTCTACTTCTAAGCCCATAAGGCAAGCACCAACACAATCCAACATTCTGGTCATTGGAGACTCCATTGTGAGACACACTGATGTCACTCTCACCAGGCTGACTAAGGAGAAAGTCACAGTCAGTTGCTTAACAGTGGATAGTATCCACCACATCACACACTCAGGTCATTGGACCACAAGTACCGGTATGACTCAGTCATAGTCCATGTGGGTGTAAATAACCCGAGACATACATCCCTAGACTATATGACAGGAGACATCATGCAGCTCTTAGAATATGTGTCCCAGGCTAGTATGAGCCTAGCATTGAGCAGCATTTTACCTACTCCTACTCAAGGGATGCCACAATGCAAACAATAGATTAATGACTTTAATAATTGGCTTAGTTTCTGGTGCCATTCTAACAGGGTGCAATATTTGTCAAGAGGAAATGAGATGGTCAACATACCACTCTGCTTTGCCAGGGATGGTCTGCACCTCTCCCCTCTAGGCTTTCAAATATTAGCTAAAACATTGTCTTCCCCCATATTGCCTTTATTTAGGCAATGCCAAACTAAAAGTACTTCCGGTATAGCAAATCAAAACCAGGAAGATCTAAAGGTATTACTGCTCAATGCAAGAAGTCTAAACTAAAAACTCCACTACCTAGAATCTCTCTTCTCCCTTGAGAATGCTGATGTCTGTGTGGTCACTGAGACATGGTTTAAAGCCATGGAGAGCATACTGACAGTGCAAGCTTATAATGCCTTCCACACATTTAGACCAGCTACTACACAGACAGGGACTAAAGGTGGAGGTGTCTCAATTTTCATCAAAAATAAATATAGCTCAAGGCTGATGAAACAGGACAATGCATTTGAGCTGCTGCAGGTTCACATAGCCATAAGCAAAGTCCAATGCCACTTCCTTGCAAGCTATAGGTCCCCCCTCTATGACCCAGGAAACCTATTCCATTTATTTAAACTTATCGGAAACTCTCACCATCCAACCCAATACCATATTCATGGGTGACTTTAATTACCCCACTATTAACTGGGAATCCTATACAACACCAAAAGTACAGGCACAGAGATTCTTGGATTTTTCAAACACAAACTCCCTGAACCAGATTGTCAATACAACAGCCAGGGCACAACCATGCTGGATCTGATCCTCACTAATATGAGCAAGTGCTGCATATCCCTTAGTGCAATGTTTTCCCTGGTAATGTCAGACCACAACATGGTCTCCTTTGAAGTAAAAATAAAACTTGTACCCCCAGCTTACCCTGGAATATTCAGGAACTACTCTAAGGTTAACATCCTGCCATTAAGTGAAATCTTGGCAATATTTCAAGCCCCCATAATCCCTGAGAACACTGCTTTCTATGCACAACTGTTCACAGAAACCCTCTGCAAGCATGTTCATAGCTGCATAGAGGCAGCTGTACCCACCAGGAAGAAGTACAGACCTAACCTGAAAAACAAGAAACCCTGATAGAATGACAAAATCAATAGGGTGTATAGCAGGAGGAATAATATCATGGCAAAAATAAGGAGGTGCTGCACCCAGCAGGATGAAAGTACTTCATCAAACTAAACAAACAACTCAGGAGACAAAGTCTACCAAAGCCAAATATGAGGTAAATCTGGCTTCTCATGTAGAACAGACAATGTGTATGTAACTTTAAGAAGCATTTCCAAGTGTAGGCACGTGCATATAAATAGTGAGCACGTGCAGGTAGCACTGCCATTTTGAGAGAACAGCCAGAATGCTAACATATATGAGTGTAATAGTCAGTCTGTTTATAAGTTAAGTTACTAAGCCTCAATCCAGATGTGTTCGTGTGTAATAAAGCTGCTTGAACGGAACCCACAACTGTCTGTTTTTTCCTAGCTGGATGAGTGATATGGTGTCAGAACCGGGACTGAGAATGCAACTACTTCAAGCCGCAAGGTATAGAGTTGACGAAGGTATATTGATCAAGTTTAGCGATACAGTGCTCAAACGATTAAAGAGGGTCAGAAATGAACTTCAGGTAGCCAAAACTTGCATAAGTAATTTATTTGCAAAGGAAATGAAGCGGAGCATTTGTAAGGCACACGATGCATTATTAATCAAACGGATAGCACAAAACGCATTATTAATCAAACAAAAGGCACAAAATGCATTATTAATGAAACAAAATGTTCAAAAATACGGTTGATAAAAGTATCAGATATATTTATATGAGGCTCAGAATTACCTCCGGTTTGTATAACAAGCATGTTTAAAGTAAAACGAGCACAAGAAAAGTATAATGAGCATGATAAGAAGTTAAATTGGCATAACAAGTACAAGGGAAAAATAAGCTTAAAGATCAAGGCGACTGCATATTTATTAGTAAAAGACTGTGTTTTGGCATAAACTATTAATTCACATTGACCAAATCTATTTAAAGCATAACTAGAGTTGTTCGAAGTATCTCAGACTGTGCAAAGTGTTTGCAGACTGTGTGTTTTATTACAGTGCAATTTTTTCAGAGAGTTTGCAGAGTATGCAAAGAACAATTATATTGCAAAGTGTAGTCAAAGTACAGCAATTTTGATGTGTTGCTTGTGCTGTGTGCATTTATTTGCAGAGTGCTGCCATTTCAAAAGTGGTTCTTACACTGTACAGAGTCATTTCACAAAGTATAGCCATTTTGTAGTTATTCTGCTTTATACTATTTGCAAAGTGCATTCATTTTGAGTGTTTCTGCTGCTGTGTACAGTTTGTTCACAAAGTACAGTGATTTTAAAGCATTTCTTGCACTGAGTAATTTTGCAAAGTACAGTGATTTTAAAGTGTTCTTGTGCTATGGAGATTTGTTATTTCAAAGAGCCTGTTGTGCTATTGGGCATAATTACAAGTTATGGCATATATTTATGTGTGTGTTCATACATAATTCCAAGCACCTTCACTACTGTGCGTTGATATGGCAGAGGCATTTTACACACCCAGTTCACTTATGTTTGATCATAATATTGCAAAGAATTGTAGAGTATTTGAGCAGGAATATGGTATTTTCATACAAGCAGCTTTTTTCTGACAAAGATGCATGTACACGAGCATTTATTTTGCTTAACTTAGCTGGAACAGAAGCTATTGAAAGAGAGTGTTCATGTGTGCATGCGCCATCTGTATATGCAGGAGAAGGGGAAAACTGCCATATTCTTGTACTGGCTAAATCAAGAGAGGACCCGGAGTGCTTGAAATGTAAATTAGAGAAATGTACATCCCTCAGACAAATATTACGTTAGAGAGCACCTATTTTATACAAGAGACCAAAAGCCAGGTGAAACTTTGCAGCTTATGTCACTGATTTGAGAAATAAAGCTAAAACTTGCAAATTTGGTGATTTGAAAGATGAGTTAATAAAGGACAGGCTTGTGTGTGGTGATAATGCTGCAGTGAGACATATTTTGCTTCATGACAGTGATTTAATGTTGAGCAAAGCAATAGGGATTTATCAAATCCATGAGCAGAAAGGCACAAAAGTATGCTTGCAAGTGATAAGAGCTTGGTTTCAGCAGCCATTAGAGCAAGTATAGACAGCATGCAGCATGTGACTAGCAGAAGCAGGCCTAAGCACATGGTAGCTGCAGCACCTGCAGGTTTTCCAGGTACAACACAAATTTCTTGCAAGTTCTAAGACTAGTTCAGCAAATCGGACATGCTCAGTGGGGTATAAGGGTGAATCAGCAAAACCCAAATCAAGTCTTATTGTTAACTATTGCAATTGTGGTGCCAATCATGAGTCTAAAAGAGAGAAGTGCTTAGCATTTGGTCAGCAGTGCCACAAATGTAAAAAATGGAACCACTTTCAAAAGTTTTGTGAATCAAGCAAGCCTCATTCAGTTATGATGAAAGGTCACTCCAGAAAGGAAGTTGATCATGTAACCCTACTTTCTATGTAGATGGTGTGTCAGTGGTAGGTGAAAAGGTTAATGCAGTAGATTTTCTGGCAAAGAACAAAGTATTTTGTACTGTCCTGATCAACGGCAAACCCACAGAGCTTAAAGTAGACACTGGTTCAACATGTAATGCAATGTCAGGAGAAACACTTGCTTGAGTGAGAGCTGGCAAGCAACTTAATTTGGCTAATTGTGCAAAGCTTATTGCTTATTTGGGTGAAAAGATTCAAACTGAAGGCTCAGTAGTGCTTTCATGCTATTCAGCTGGGAATAGTTACAGCTTGCAATTTTATATAGTCAAAACACCTGTGCAGTCATTATTAGGTCTCAAACAGTTTATGAATGAAACTGCTTTCTTTTATCAAAGAAGTCCATCGTGTAAGCACATGCTCCAGTTCCAGCTTCAGTGATGCTATCTTGTCAGTGTATGCTGATGTTTTCAATGACAAGGTTCCGGTTGTGTAATCTATGAAAGGAGACCCACAGGTCACTCAAGTAGTCAGAGCAGTGAGAAGAGTTCCAATAGCTATGCAGGACAAAGTCAAGGTCCAGTTAGACAAGATGGTACATCAAGGTGTGATTTGTCCAGTTACAGAACCAACTGAGTGAGAGTCTTCCATGGTAGCTGCTCATAAGAAAAGCTCAGATTAAATCATAATATTCATTGACCCAAGACACTTGAACAAGGCATTAGAGACTTCATCATCCTATGTGTACAGTGGAGGAGATCCACTCCCATGCCAAATGTCACATTTTTTTCTGTCTTAGATGCTGAGTGTTTATTTTGGCAAGTAATGCTTGATCGCAAATCTTCACTACTGACTCCATTCAGCACTCCATCTGGTAGATACAGATTTCTCAGAATGCCTTTTGGAATAAATTCTCCCAGTGAAGTCTTTCAGCATGCAATGGAGCAATTTTTTTGGGTTATTCGTGTGCTATAATAGTTGATAATTTACTGGATGGAGGTAATGGTGAAGCAGAGCATGACAGTAACCTCAGGAAAGTTCTGGATACAGCGTGTGGAGTGAACTTGAAACTTAATCCACTGAAAATTCATTTATTTACCAGTACAGGCTTTTGACCAGATCTTTCCAAACAAGCAGCAATTCTTGAGATGTCAGCTCTAGAAAATGTCCAAGCCCTACAGTGTTTTCTCAGTATGGTTAATTATTTGGGCAAATGTATCCCTGACTTTCGTGAGTTAGTACCTTTAAGGGAGCTGACATGCAAAAATGTTGCCTGGTCATGGTTGGAACAACATCAGAGAGCATTTGATAACCTCAAACAGCAAGCTGCCAACCTGCCTACACTGAGATACTATGATGTCCACAAACCAGTAGTTCTTTCCTGTGATGCTTCAAAGTTCGGTCTTGGTGCAGTTATTCTTCAAGATGGGAGACCTGTTGCCTATGCATTTAGAACTCTTACCCAAACTGACATGCAGTATGCTCAAACTGAGAAGGAATTTTTGGCAACTGTGTTCACATGTTCAAAGTTCCATGGTTATATTTATGGCTGAGCTATGCAAGTTGAAACTGATAATCACTGTCTAGTCACTATTTTAAAGAAGCCTATGCATATCGCTCCAGCAAGACTACAAAGAATTATGCTCAGATTACAAAAGTATAACGTCAAAATGGTCTATACAAAGGGCAAACTTCTTTATCTGGCTGATATCTTTTCCAGATCACTGAAAAATACCACAGAACAGCTTGATGCAGAGAATTTTGACTTTGATGTTATGGAAGTGCGTAATTTTCTACCACAAGATTGATGAGTTAAGAGATCATACAAAGACCGATCCAATTTTGCAGAAGTTCAATCACTTCATCAATGTTGGATGGCTTTCAAAACAATCTTGTGTACCACCATAAGTACAACCTTATTTTCCATACAGAGAGGAGATGCTGATGGAAGATGGTATCATTTTCAAAGGTCCACATGTTATTGTTCCTACTTCCTTACAACATGAATACATTCATATTTTTGATCATGACCACCCAGGTTCCAAAGCTACCAAAAGAAGGGTGAGAGGACTAGTATTTTGGCTTTCTCTATCAAAGGACATTAATAAAGTGCTTTCATCTTGTTCAGTATGCAATAGTACTAAACCACATTTGCAAAAAGAGCCACTTCAGCTAAGCCAGATTCCTGAGCTACCTTGGTCAACAGTAGCCACTAACATATTTGAGTGGAACAATCAGCATTACTTAGTGTTGGGAGACTTATTCAAACTGGTTTGAGATCGATTTGCTACCTAACCTAATATCCAGTGCTGTTACTACCAAGTTGAAATGTTATTTCTCAGTCAATGGTAGTCCACATAAAGTTATTTCTGACAACAGTACTCAGATTACCAGTTAATTGTTCCAGAAATTCACAGAAGAGTGGGACTTTACAGTCCAGAATACCCACAGTCAAACGGCCTTGCTGAATGTGCAGTACAGAGTGCAAAGCAATTACTAGAGAGGTCAAAGCATGACAATGCCGATATCTTCTTGAATTGACAATCTCAGAAATATACCCCATGACAACCTACTTGGCTCACCTGCTCAGTGACTTCTATCTTGGAAACCAGAGCAACCTTTCCTATCAGTTCTAGTTTGTTGGTGCCTAATGCTAAAAAAACAAGAGCAATCAAAGCCCAACTCTTTAAAAAACATTCCTTTTAGAAGGCCAGCTTTGATAAAATGAACAGATTTCTTTGTCTGTTAAAAGGAGAGACAGAGAGGATGCAAATGGTAAAAGGCTTTGATCGAATTGGTTAAGTGAGAGGCATATGTGCCAAGCTGAGATCCTACTTAGTGGAATCTGAGGATAGAGAATACAGGAGAAAATGCAGGTATCTTCATCCTGTGTCTGAAGCTCGCAGCATTGTAACTGTGATACAGACTCTTGATCTCAGAGCAGCCCTGATAATGTTCATACTGAAGAACATGTCTCAGTATTCATTCTCATTCCTGATGATGTCCCCCAAAGTTGAGCATTCCTTGAAGACAGTCTCTGTTGCTAGATCCAGTTCTGAGTTTTACGTTACATAATCAGGTCATAGTTCAAGACCTAGTATAAAATGCACAGCAACCTGGACAGGATTGTTTTATATGTGTATAATTTTGTATGATCGCATGTCAAAGAACAAATTCTGTATACTTGCATGTCAAAAGATCATCTCTGTGTAATTGCATGTCAGTGAATACTGTCATTTAGCATATGATCTATTTCTCAAAGAGGGAGGATGTATAACAGAGCATGTGTGTGCAACTTAAATAAGCATTTCCGGATGTAAGCACATGCATATAAACAGTGAGCATGTGCAGGCAGCAGTGCCATTTTCAGAGAGCAGCCAGAGTGATAACATGTATGAGTGCACTAGTCAGTCTGTTTATAAGTTTATTTAAGTTTAAGTTACCAAGCCTCAATCCAGACGTGTTTGTGTGTAATAAAGCTGCTTGAAATGAACCCACAACTGTTCGTCTGTTTAATCCTGACTAGACGAGCAACACATGCCAAGGATAACCACAAGTTATTCTGTAGATGTGTTTGCAACCTCAAAAGCAGTAGTTGATTGTGTGCAGAGCTCCTTGTAAATGGAGCCACCTATATTGAGCAAGAAGATATAGCAAACCTACTGGCTGACAAATTCAGCTCCAACTTTACCCCTTTCTCTGCCTCAACCTTCCCTCAGGAAATATCATCAAATATAACTTCCAGTACTATCAGAAGGGAACAGGTCCTTAATACTCTCTTTAAGGTGAAGAACTCTGCATCAATGAGTGCAGACAGTATTCCAGGATGCCTTCTAAATAGCATGCAACATGACCTATCTGGCCCTCTGGAATTGCTATTTAACTATAGCCTCCAAACAGGATATGTGCTTCATAAATGATGAACAGAAACAGTCATCCCTCTGCAGAAAGGTGGGCCATCTACAGACCCTGGAAACCACAGACCCATAAGTCTCACTAGTCTTATATGCAAAGCCATGGAAAGAATTATTATGGAAAGCATCAGTAATTATATAGTAAAACTCAAACACTGGACCCAAACCAATTTGGTTTCATCAAGGGAAGGTCATGCCTACTCAGCCTGGTGGACTTCTTTGAGAAGGTCACCAAAGAAATAGATGGCAAAATGGTTCACACTGCCTAATTTGATAATTCTATGTTGTGCAACTTACAAACAAAGGTATGGCATCTAGGTCCAATGAAGTCATTCTTCCACTGTATTCAGCATTCAACAGACCTAGCATTATCATTGACTAGAATGCCCCCTTTGGTATGTACCTAATGAGGTGTATCCTACAATTGGAACATCCATAGAGATTCATCATTAAATGCAGGGTGTACGTAAAATGTCCTGTGCAGACTGCCTCAGTGCCCTATCCCTGTATTCTGTCTCATGTAGGCTGTTGAGGTGAGATCTATGCCTGGCATACAGGGCATTATTAGACCCCACTCTAATGGACCTTCTGCATATCCACAAAACAAACAGCATTAGAATTACCCATTCTAAAGACTTAAATCTTACATGCAATATACATAAGAATTGCTGGAAAGACAGGCATGTATCCCAGCGACTACCTCTTCTCTAGAACAGGCTCCCCACCCATGTGAAGCAGAGTTCCTCCCTAACCCAATTTAAGTGCAACTTGTACAATTGGATGGGGAACAAGAAATTCATCCCTGGCTTGGCACCCATGACACTAATGGAGACAAGCAACCTGTAAATGATTCACCTCCCAGGACATTGCTTGTAAATCTCTCAAGCCCCTGCTTACACTTTTCAAGGGTACCAGAACTTGTCAGAGACTTGGGATTCATGACTAGGCTTATAAAGGCCCTTGTGGTCAAAACACCTATGAACCTATATAGGACATTAAAGCCACTTCTTTTCATTTAAAGATTAAAAGGTCCAGATATTCATTTTATTAAAAGTTAATTATTATTACGAAACTTGTGTTAGGTGGCACACTTTGATATCTTGGCATAGTTGAGTAATATACTATTAAATATAATATAGGATGCACCAAATGATGCTAAAGAGGCATGTTAAGTTACAGTCTGGGTTTTTAAAATAGTCCAGTAATGTGCTACTGATAGTATACTTGACATGCAACAGCACCCAGGAAAGACATGCTATGTTATAAAAGTGTAAAAAATATAAATTTTTACATATATAAGTTATTATTGGAATAATATCAAATAGAGTAAAATTCATACTTTTACAAGTTAATCCTGAACAACACATAACTTATTCTTTTACTGCAAGTTTATATGCTATGCCACCTTTATAAAATGACAGGCTACTTTACTTTATTCATTTTACATTTGATGACCGGTCTGGACCAACTGGATATATGTCCATGTTCAGCAGAGGCCGGGGGAGAAAAGCTCCATGAGAAACAGTTAAAAATAGCAAATTTACAGAATTTATTCAGATAAAAAATATACAATAGCACACAAAAAATTCACTCAGAGAAAAAAAGTACAAGAGAAAAAAAAAACGAAATAAATAAATATGCAGTCATATATCACTGGAGTAACAAACTAATACAGAAAAAAGTACGAGAAAAAAAAACAAAATAAATAAATATGCAGTCATATATCACTGGAGTAACAAACTAATACAGAGATATATTACAGATGCAACAACAGGAATTAATTACAAGATGAGGGAGTTCAAAATTAAGAGAGCTAACAGAAAGGTAAGACAAGTACTACTTTGTATGCAGGAGAATGTGAACATACTAGTAGCAAAAGCAGTCTAGGCAGGGTTAGTGCAGGGGCAAAGCCAGTGAGTTTTGAGATGAGATTTAAAGCTGAGGAGAAAGGGGATTGAAGTGAGGTTGTCAGGAAGAGAGTTCTAAGCTTTTCCTACTGTGTTAGAGAACAAGGAGGCTCCTGCTAAGTTATTGGATTTACATGTTGATATAAGAAGTTTGTTAGAAGAACGCGGGCTTTTGAGGTTGCAATACGGTGCAATAAGAGTATTGAGAATAGGGGTGTTGTTGGGTTTATAGAGGATTTTATGGGCTAAGGAGAGTTGATGAAATAAGATCAGGTTTTGAAGCTCAAGCCATCCTAATTGTCTTAGGTTTAAGCAGTGATGAGTTCTGAACGTGGGCAAATCTGGCAATACCGTTGAAAGTGACTGCCAGTTTGGAGACATTAGTTTTGGACAGGTTAGTGTAAATAGGGGAGGCATAAAGTAGGGTAGAGATCATATGTGAATGGGCAATGCAAGTTTTAGCAAGAGGTGTAAGAAATGGTTTAATTCTATACAGGAAGCCTGGTTTTCTGTTAACTAATTTTATAGTGTTGTTAATGTGACGGTCAAAACATAGGTTGTTGTCTATCTCTATTCCGAGGAGCCTGGTGGAAGGGTCAGGAGATGTGATAGTACCATTATTAGACAAGACAGAGAAGTTGAGAGGAGAGGATTTATGGGTGGGGGGAAGAGTAATACTTTGTTTTTTTGGGGGCTTAAGATTAAGCAACATTTAAGAAACCAAGTTTCAACTGTTTTGAAAGTTTGTTGGGTGATGGAATGCAGTTCTGAGGGGGATGAGGCAGAGCAAATCAAAGTAGAATCATCAGTGTATTGTATACAGGTTGCAGAGGGAATAGTGGTGTGAAGATCATTTATAAAAATAGAGAACAGGAGGGGGCCCAGTATAGGGCCTTGTGGAACTCCAAGGGTAAGTTATTTTGCCAGAGTACACCCTGTTGTCTGTTATGCAAATAAGACTCAAACCACTTTATTGCACTAGAGTCAAGTCCAACAATTTTGAGTAAATTAATCAGAATATGGTGATTAACCATATTGAATGCTTTCGACAGGTCTAAAAAGACAGCAGAGGTGCGAATCCTATTATTTCGATTTTTGTTGATGCAGTCAGTGAAGGAAAAGAGGGCCAAAGTGGTGCTGTGGAAAGGTCTAAAGCCATGTTGACAGAGAGCAAGTAGGTTGTTATTTAATAGGTGTTTAAGAAGTTGCTTTTGGACACATTTTTCTATGATTTTAGCTAGGGGGAGAGAAGAGTTATGGGTCAGTAGTTGGAGAGTTCTGTTCAGTTACCACCTTTGTGCAGGGGAATGATATGTAAAATTTTCCAGATGGAAGGAATGAAGCCTTCTACAAAGGTTATGCTAATCAGAATGGAAATGGGATAGGCTAAAGGTTTGTCTGCAATTTGTAGATACTGAGATGGTATATGGTTGGCAGAAGGGGAGGAGGTTTTAAGTTTTTGGAGAAGAGAACAGATAAGAGAAGTAGGTACAGGGTGCAGTTGAGAAGATGGAAAAGAAGTGCTAGAGGAAGTGGACTGAGAGGAGATATTGGGGGCTAGTTGATTTGCTAAGGCCTGGACAGTTTCAGAAAATAAGGTATTAAAGGCATCAGCAGTTTGTTTAGGGGAGTACCTATGGGGCACGGGGTGTCAGAGTGACCAGGCTTTAAGAGGCTATTCATTCCTGCCCAGAACTTTTGAGGGGTTTGCTGGTTAGCTATTTGTAGTTTATAGTAGTAGTTTCTTTTGTCATGTAGAACAGCTTTTTAGTGGCATTTCTAATTTGTCTAAAGTTAAGTTGGTCAGTAGGAGCTTTAAAGCAACGAAATTTGGTCCAGAGTTTATTTTTTCAGAGTAATTTTATGTCTTGTATCGTTTCAGAGCCAAGGGGCTGGTTTTGAGCTAATTCTGATAGATCTTAGGGGAGCATAAGAGTCTAAAATAGACAGGAACTCGGAGTTGAAGTAAGCTACAGCATCATCCAGAGGCAGTTGTTTAAGGGTAGACCAGATGCAAGCATTAGGGTTCAGAAAGGAAGGTTTCAGTGTTAGTTTTTTATAAGTCCTGACCATTTTGTATTTAGTTAGGTTAGGGGGTTGCAGTTTTAAGTCTGAATTAGTAAGAGCATGGTCACTTAAATCATCAGGTAGTGGACTTACTGGCAAGTATGGTGGTGCTTATTTATTAGAATCCAGTCTAATAAGCTTTCTTTGTTGTTAGTTTTACTGATTCTGGTAGGAGCTTGAATGATTTAAGAAAAAACATGAAGATTTAAGAGGGTGGGAGGGTCTACAGAGGTGCAGGTTATCCAGTCTATACTGACATCTCCGAGGACTATGGTTTCTTGTGGAAATTGAATAGAAAGCCAGCTAAGGATCTCTTCTAGGGTGCTGATATTATTTCTAGGGGGAATGTAGGTGCAGATTATATAGATGGACTTGTGTGGATTAAGCTGGAGATTGGTGACAAGGATTTCGGCATTATTTGTGGAGGGAGGTTTTTCTTGTACAACTGTAATTTGTAAACCAGTTTTGTAAAGGATAGCTATCCCACCACCTTTTTTGCCTTTACAGTCAAGTCTGTGGATGTTGTAGCCGGGGGGGGGGGGGGTAATCTCCCCGTCTAGGGTTGTAGGTTTGAGCCAGGTTTCGGATAGGCATAGGATGTCGAAGGACTGTATGTCTAGGAGGGCATGGATGTGGGTGATTTTATTATTAATGCTGCGGATGTGATGTGAGCAAGAGAGAGAGTTAGGGGGTTTGGAGGATATATTTGGGCATATGGGAGGGGGACAGAGTGGGTTTATAGTAGCAGTTTTGATTGGGCTATGGTTGGGAAGAATGTCACCTGCTAGAAGTGATAGAAGTAGTCTTATTAGATCTGAGGGTTTGGAGAGGGTGAGTTAAGGATTTTCGGTTTTTCTGATGAGTAGGAAAAATGGAGTTCTGTGGAATTTAGCACAGAGGTAGCTGGGGGAGGAGATTATGTTTGGGGAAGGTGGAAATGTGTTTTGTGGAATATAGCTAGTATCTTGAGAGAGGATGTGTGGTTCTTTGAGGCCTAGATGTTCGTAAGATGGAAGAAGATAGGGTAGTATAAGGAAAGGAAAAGGGGAGAAAAAGATGATTAGTTTTAAATAAGATGAGGTTACTGGTGAAGGCATAGTGAATAGGGAGGTAAAATGAAAGAAGCTTGGGAAATGGAAAAGAAAGTATACACATGTGTAGAAGGAGGAAGTAAGAGGTAAAGATGCAGGAGGAAGGGTATTGGATGACAGAAAAAAGGGGAAGGGCAAGCTACGATTGGAGAGTTAATGAGAATTGGAGTGGTTAGGAAGTATATGTGTAGGAGTACCAGGGTGGTTGGGATTAGGGGGTAGGGTAGGGGAGTGGAGTGCGCCCGAAGGGTGACTGGAGCAGGTCCAGACAAAGTGAAGGAAGACGGTCAGAAAAAAATCAAACAAAGCAGTGAAGGCAAGTTGGAGTGGGAGAGAGGAGTGACAAAGAGGTAAAGCCTGAGGTCTAGCCAGGAAAGGGAGAAATAAAGGTATAAGGGGGGGGCTGTGAACCGGATTCAAAGTGTTAGGAATTAGCAGCTAGTAATTATAAAGTAAAGATTAAGGGAAAACAGGTAGCAGAATACTCTCAGGAATAGGGCACCATCTAGTTGGCAAAAAAGAGTAAAACATAGAAGGGGAGTTGGGGAGAGAATTGTAGCAGGGAGAAAGGAAAAGAAAGAAACCAAAAACTGGTAGGAGTAAGAAATTGGAGCAGGGAGAGAAGAAAAGAAAAAAACAAAAACTGACAATTTTAAGGAGTGGACGTTTAACAAAAGGAGGATAGGCCAGATATTTGGGAAGCAGCAGCTAGACTGTGGAAAGAGGAGGTGAGGCTGCTAGGAGTCCTGACTAACAGCCATTACAGTCAGTCAGGGCAAAAACCAGACAATTAATTAAAAAGAAAAATTAAAAAATAGCTAGAGGAGCACCACATACTTTCTAGCTTCTTGAGAGTACTGGGTTCTGAGGGGAGACCCAAAACTTGAGAAACAGGAGAAGGTCTTTATTAGTAGTTCTTGCTTGCCAGGAAATTCCCAAGGTCCAGGGAGTAGGAGTTTGTTAAAAGCTGTTGAGTAAATGGTGAAAAGTGGGTGGAAGAATAATGAAATAGTGTGTCTTAGTTTTGAGTACAACAGTAAGAAACACAACAAACAAATAGATAAAAAAGCAAATACTGAAAAAAAATGTCCTAGCTAGTATCACTTTACAGAAACTAATTTAGCTAGTAATCCCTTTACAGACATTAAAACAGTGAAGAGAGACATTCGCTATCTAGAGGTACTTAATTTAGCAAAAAAGAAACAAAAATGTAAACTGCATACCAAGCAGAGTAAAGTAGACTAGTGTAACAATTGCGTATTTTAAAAACCATTCCATCAGTGAAAAGATACAATCGCTAGAGGCACTTATTACACAAAACCCAATCTACATACTAAACAGATCAATGTTAAATCATTGGAAATAAGCGCGTACAACAAATCATTCACTAGTTAAAACAATGTAAGCACTTAAAAATAAATGTATGATAGTATATTAGAATATATGCGTATTAGAAATCATCCATATGTAGAATCAGTTATGCACTTAAGAAATGGAGTGGCTACTTGTGGGGTAACTTGCCAGTAGAGCGTGGTTGTAGTGGCAGAGAGGAAGTAAGAAAAAACGAGGTATTAGCCTCGTAGCAAGGGATAATATAACTAGGAGCCAGGCCTGTTAGAGAGGTACTCGCAGAAAGCGCCGCCTAGTACTGAACATTCAAAAGTAGCACTTTAAATTACAGGTGCGCTCGCCGAACTCCGTGATAGTAGGACTAGTATTATTATAAAGGTACAAGAGTCAGGCTTAAGGGAGTTACTTGCAGGAAGCACTGCCTAGTTCTGAACATTCGAAAGTAGCATTTTAAACTACAAGAGCTCTTGCCAAACTCTGTTATAGCAGGATTACAAATATTTCAAGGCATAAGAGTCAGGGGGTAAGACAAACAAAATTACAAACTATTGCAGTAGAAAAAGGCGCGAAAGTAGCGCATGGACAAAAAGTTGAAACACAGTGGGTAAACTAACTGGCTAGCACTGAACATTTAAATTTGACACTTTGCACTACAGGAGCTCTCGCTGAACTCTGTACAATTATTTCAAAGGCAGACGAGTCAGGGAGTTACACAAAACAAAACTACATAAAAAATGCAGTAGAAGAAAGGCGTGGAAGTAGCGCATGGACAAATGATAATATAAAGTGGGTAAACTAGCGAGAACTGCAAGTGTACAAAATACTAGGTTAATTCAGGGAAATAGGCTTCTGGGGAGCACCCGACCAGTAGCCTTGTATATTGCAGACACTTTTAAAGTAAAACGCAAATCAGTAAGCATTGCATTTAAGGATAGGAGATAAGCTTAGTCATAATAGCAGGCACTTTTACACTGGTTATAAGAGAAAGTTTCTATAGGATCAATTAGTGCAAAAACAACTAGAGGGGGAAAATGCACAGTAGTACAAATTTACTTACAGGTACAGGATCGTTTGAGCTGGGAACACCTAGCAGCCAGTGGGAAACACCAGGGTAAAGATAGCGTTAGAGGAGGCAAGACCACGTTGTGGGTTCTAGGAAAGGAAGTGAGGTGAAAAAGAAGGAGAGGAGATGGGAGGTAAGCCAAGTAATGGGAGAAGAAGTCCTGATGGAGTACACGAAGTGTAGGTAGTGTGATCAGAACAGCAGGGAGGGGAGAGAGAAAGACCCGTTGACATAAGCCACAAGTGAAAAAAGAATAAGAATAGTTATTTGGATAGATAGGAATAAGTGCGAAAAGTGGGAGTCGGAAAAGTAGGTAAACTGGAGGAATAGCAGAGACAGACAAAGTGAAGGAAGACAGTCAGAAAACAATCAAACAAAGTAGAGAAGGTAGGTTGGAGTCGGAGAGACGAGTGACAAAGAGGTAAAGCCTGAGGTCCAGTCAGAAATGGAAAAAAGAAAGGTATAAGGGGGGGGCTGTGAAAAGGATTCAAAGTGTTAGGAATTAGCAGCTAGTAATTTTAAAGCAAAGGTTAAGTGAAAACAGGTAGCGGAATACTTTCAGGAGTAGGGCACCATCTAGTGGGCAAAAAAGTGTAAAACATAGAAGGGGAGTTGGAGCAGGGAGAGAAGAAGGGGAATTGGAGCAGGGAGAGAAGAAAAGAAAGAAACCAAAAACTGACTATTTTCAGGAGGGGACGTTTAGCAAAAGGAGGACAGGCCAGATATATGGGAAGCAGCAGCTAAATCGAGTTGCTGGCTACTGAGACTTGTCTGCATATATCAACTGGACACAAGCTGATTTAAGTATATATTCTGCACTTATTTAAGATTTGAGTGAGTAAATATTGTGTCTCTGAATCTCTGCAGTTAGCCCCCCCCCCCCCGTTTCATGTTGTGGTGTTAATCTTGGTGGCTTTGGAACTGCCCGCCCCTGCTGTAAATCTCTTTTTGCACACTCCTCCTGGACCCATCTCATTCGCTCACTCAACTGAGTACAGTGAGATCATATTTTGATTTTGGATACTCTTACCAGTCCCATCTCCTCTGCGGTGTACAGAGAGAGCACTTGGGAAGGGCATTCCCCTATAGTATCTTAATCTGCTCTGTTTCCTCCATCTCAAAAAAAAAAAAAATTGCACTTCATCTGCCTTACTGTATTTGTGTTTCTTCCTACTTTATTACCTTATTTTGCTTTTGCCTCTTTTAAAAGTACTCAATTAAATTTATTCTGCTGCCTTTATTACTGCTTGTTAGTAGCCTGATTAAATTGTAACTGTTATTCTAAGGCTCTTGGTTTAAGCACTTGGGCTTCAAACCAGTTGTTTTACATTAAGAAGGTTTGTGGTCTGCACTGTTCTGGCAGGACAGGTAGCTTACATCCTTCTAAGTTGGGAACTGCTGATTGAAGGCTCGGTGTCTGTTATTCTAAAAGTGTATTAGTTCTGGGTTAAGCACTTGGGCTTCAGGCCAGTTATTTTACATTAAGAAGGTTTGTGGTCTGCACTCTTGTGGGAGGAGAGGCTAGATTCTGCCCTTCTGAGCTGGGAATTCCTGGTTAAAGGCTTATTGCGCATGCTTACTTGAACTGTTTCTTTCTGAAATCAGTACGCCTTGTTTGCTGTAGCATAGACTAGATTCAGGCCGGCTGGATCTAGCTTTGTTTATATGAATTGTGCACTGACCCAGGCCGTCTTTTTTGGAGAAGGTTTCTCTGTACCCTAGTGGCAGGACTGTGCAGTTAGAACTTGTCTGATTGAAGACTGCTGGAACAAGGCTCAGTTTTAAGCTTTTTAACTGGTTAATTGGGTAAAGTGTTGTTTTGATTGTATCTGCTCTATTTTCTGGAAATAAAACCTATATATACTTGTTTCTCGCCTTTCTGAACTAGTATAGTCTAGTTTTCAGGTTATTGCTGAATCCATGGCTGTGTTACAAGTTTCTGTGTTGCCATTACCTTACTTGGATAGAAGAAAGTTTCTCTGTTCACCTGTGAGAGAGGGGAGCTTTGTGCAGCCTGTCTGTCCCTGGAGGAGTGGTTTCAGCCCAGAAGTTAGTAGTTTGTTGGCCATTTTGGACTGATTTCTATCTCTTTCACTTCCCTGCTATAAAAACCTCATTTGCACAGTTTTTACGCTTGTATTCTGCTCAGCAAGTGCCTTCCAGGTGTTCTGCAGAGTCTACAGCAGCAGAGAGACAAAAGAGTGACTTTGGAGTGATTTAAGTATCACTTTTCTGCTTTTCTTGCTGTCTTAACTAATTCCACTTAAAACGCCATTTTTTTAGCGAATCTGTGATTTAAAAAGTTTGTTATTGTATACAACTCCGCACAGCTCCTCGTGGTGTCCTGCAGAGTGATACAGGCAACAGAGAGACCCAAGAGAGACTTTTCCAGATTTAAGTATTTTTTTCTCTTTTTTTTTTGCTCAGATTGCCTTTTCCCGCCTAAAAAGTGAATTTCTAACTGATCTGTGCTTGAAAAAGTTTAAATTGCATTTGCCTTCTGCTTTTTACAGTTTTTGCACTTGTTTTATATCAATTTAAGTTGTTTTTGTGTTGTATAACTGTTGTAGGCTACACACTAAAGTGCACTAGCCTGTTTATAGCATTTACAGTGTTTTCTGTGTGTTTTTCTGCTGTTTTCTGAAAAAAATATATATATATTCTCTTTTCCTGCATTTGCTGAACTAGATTAGTCCAGATTTCAGGTTTTGCTGAATTCCGGACTGTGGTATAGTTTCCTGTGTTGCCCATATCCTTACTTGGATAGGAGGAAGCTTCTCTGTTCACCAGTGAGAGTGGGGAGCTTTGAGCAGCCTATTTGTCCCTGGAGGAGTGGTCTCAGCCCTGAAACTAGTAGCTTATTGGGCACTCTGGGTCAATTCCTATCTCTTTCAGTTTCCTTGCTTTAGAACCCGCATTTGTGTGGTTTTGCACGATTTTGTGCATAGCGCAGCATCGGGCAGCGCTGCTTAAACTGGTTTAAACTATTCCCGGCTCCACAAAGTCTGCTCTTCACTTTTTCCCTTAGAACTGTTCTAAATCTCAAAGTAAGCACTCTATTTAAATTCTAAAGCCCTGCAGTTGCTCATATAAGTAATCTTATAAGTAAGCACTGATAAACTAAAGCACTACACCCTCTTATACTCCCTCTAAGTACTTGGCTCCCTATTGGTCCTTTTTGATCAGTCAAAAAGTAGTTCCTTATACTAATCTGGCATGTCCAAAAGTCAGTTTCGGGTTTACTCTCCAGTCCAGCTGGTGAATTTCAGAATCTTGAGGCAATGTTACAACTGCCTTATATACACAGACCACCCTCTCCTCCTCCCAACAAGCTCAAATATATGTGAGAGATGCAACTATATAGCCAAACTGGAGGCTGAGCTCTCTCAACCCAATACTGGCGCAGTCAGTCAGGAGGAGAAGGTAACCACACACACCACAAATCCAGTCTCACATAGACCTATCACAACAGAAAACCAAACACATAAACACACAAAAACATACTTGGAGGCTCTAAATAAAAATCTGCCCAAGCAGCAGAGACCTCCAAAGCAAACATCCAAGCAACCGCTACACCACAACAATACCCACGTATCACATAGTTCACAAAGTCAGTGTGCCACACAGTCACAGCCCTTAAGGCTAAACAACACACCTAATACACTTGTAATAGGTGACTCTATTGTCAGACACACTGACGTCCCACTCACCAGGCTGAACAAGGAGAAGGTCACTGTAAGCTGCCTGTTGGGTGCCAGGATCCGCCGTATAACACAATCACTCAGGTCACTCCAAAGCAAGTACAAATATGACTGCGTCATTGTCCATGCTGGTGCGAATGACCTGAGACGTACCTCCCTGGACTACATGAAAAGAGACATAGAGGAGCTCTCTGATCATGTAGCCCAGTCCGGTATGACCCTGACCTTGAGTAGCATCTTACCCTCATCAAGAATGATGCCACAGTATAAAGACAAAATGATCAATTTTAACAATTGGCTAAAGTATTGGTGTCATTCAAAGGGGATCCAGTGTCTGTCAGCCTGGGATGACATGCTCGACAAGCCACGTTGCTTCGCTAGGGACGGCTTGCACCTGTCACCCCTGGGCTTTCGAATACTGGCTACGGCTCTTGCCACCCCCATAGTGCCTTTTTTAGGCAAGGCTCAAAAGACACACCCACCTCCATAGACAACACAAATACTGCTCAGACAAGCTCCTCGTGGTTCTGCAGAGTGGTCCTAGCAGCAGGGAACTCAGAAAAGCGACTACTTTCTAGATTTAAGTATCTTTGCTTTTTTTCACTTGGAATAGCTTCTGTAGCTTACCCTGAACTAGCTTGAACTGTTTTTTAACTGTTTGCTGCATTATTTTAAAATCTGCACTTAAAGTTACATTTTAGTCGAATTTGATTGAAAGTTTGTTTGTTTGTTTAATTTAACTGTGGAGGCTGCCCACTAAAGTGTGCTAGCCTGTGTAACTAATTTATCACTGTTTCTGCATTTTCTGTGCGTTTCTACCAAAAAAACAAAAAACAATCCTTGTTTTCCCGCCTCTCCTCGACTAGTTTAGACCAGTTTACAGGCATTGCTGTATTCTGGGCTGTGGTGTAG
Organism: Protopterus annectens; assembly: GCF_019279795.1. NCBI lineage: Eukaryota > Metazoa > Chordata > Ceratodontiformes > Protopteridae > Protopterus > Protopterus annectens. The sequence goes on from NC_056733.1 coordinate 1,223,670,843, forward strand.
TTCCTGTGTTGTCCATTACCTTACTTGGATAGAAGGAAGTTTCTTTGCTCACCAGTGGGAGTGGGGAGCCTTGAGCAGCCTACCTGTCCCTGTAGGAAGTGACCTCAGCACAAGAAGCTGTAGTAATTGGTTGTTTTGGACCATTTCTAGCTCTTTTGTAGTTCACTGTTTAAAATCCGCCTCTGGACATTTTTTTCTGGCTATACTGCTCAGACAAGCTCCTCGTGGTTCTGCAGAGTGGTCCTAGCAGCAGGGAACTCAGAAAAGCGACTACTTTCTGGATTTAAGTAACTTTGCTTTTTTTCACTTGGAATAGCTTCTGTAGCTTACCCTGAACTAGCTTGAACTGTTTTTAACTGTTTGCTGCATTATTTTAAAATCTGCACTTAAAGTTACATTTTAGTCGAATTTGATCGAAAGTTTGTTTGTTTGTTTGTTTGTTTGTTTAATTTAACTGTGGAGGCTGCCCACTAAAGTGTGCTAGCCTGTGTAACTAATTTATCACTGTTTCTGCATTTTCTGTGCGTTTCTACCAAAAAAACAAAAAAATAATCCTTGTTTTCCCGCCTCTCCTCGACTAGTTTAGACCAGTTTACAGGCATTGCTGTATTCTGGGCTGTAGTGTAGTACCTGTGTTGTCCATTACCTTACTTGGATAGAAGGAAGTTTTTTTGCTAACCAGTGGGAGTGGGGAGCCTTGAGCAGCCTACCTGTCCCTGTAGGAAGTGACCTCAGCACAAGAAGCTGTAGTAATTGGTTGTTTTGGACCATTTCTAGCTCTTTTGTAGTTCACTGTTTAAAATCCGCCTCTGGGCGTTTTTTGCTGGCTATACTGCTCAGACAAGCTCCTCGTGGTTCTGCAGAGTGGTCCTAGCAGCAGGGAACTCAGAAAAGCGACTACTTTCTGGATTTAAGTATCTTTGCTTTTTTTCACTTGGAATAGCTTCTGTAGCTTACCCTGAACTAGCTTGAACTGTTTTTTAACTGTTTGCGGCATTATTTTAAAATCTGCACTTAAAGTTACATTTTAGTCGAATTTGATCCAAAGTTTGTTTGTTTGTTTGTTTGTTTAATTTAACTGTGGAGGCTGCCCAGTAAAGTGTGCTAGCCTGTGTAACTAATTTATCACTGTTTCTGCATTTTCTGTGCGTTTCTACCAAAAAAACAAAAAAATAATCCTTGTTTTCCTGCCTCTCCTCGACTAGTTTAGACCAGTTTACAGGCATTGCTGTATTCTGGGCTGTGGTGTAGTTCCTGTGTTGTCCATTACCTTACTTGGATAGAAGGAAGTTTCTTTGCTCACCAGTGGGAGTGGGGAGCCTTGAGCAGCCTACCTGTCCCTGTGGGAAGTGACCTCAGCACAAGAAGCTGTAGTAATTGGTTGTTTTGGACCATTTCTAGCTCTTTTGTAGTTCACTGTTTAAAATACTCATTTGCACGGCTTTGCACGGTTGTGCGCATAGGGCAGCGCCGGTTAAACAAGGTTAAACTTCTTCTGGCTCCGCCAGGTCTGCTCTTCAAATTTTCCATTAAGGAAGCTCTACTCTTAGTATAATTAGACTACTCACTATATTATAAGCCTAGCACTTGTTCTCAATACTTCTCTACTAAGTAAGCACTCTCGTACTAAGTAAAGCACTACATCTACTTACCACCCCTGTGAATATCCACTTCCCTTAAAGGTACAGCACTCCCTTATACTGTTCTAGCATGTCGAGTGGTAGATTACTGGCGTCGTCTCCAATTCAGCTGGTCAATCTGGGTATCTTGAGACAATGCTGCAATTGTCTCATGTACACAGACAACCATCTCCTCCTCCCAACAAACACAAATACATGTGAGAGATGCAACTATATAGCCAAACTGGAGGCTGAACTCTCTCAACTCAGGGCTGGCATGACCAGACAGGAGGAGATGGCAACCACACACACAACAATCCCAGTCCCACATAGACCTACCACAACTGCAAACCAAACACATAAAAACACAAAGACATACTCGGAGGCTCAAATAAAAAAAATTACCAAAACAACAGATGCTCCCAAAGCAGACATCCAAAAATCCACCACCTCAAAACAAAACACATGCAACACATACTTCAATAAATCAGTGTGTCAACCAATCACAGCCCTTAAGGCCAAACACCTTGCCTGATACACTAGTAATAGGTGACTCTATAGTCAGACACACTGATGTCCCGCTGACCAGGCTGAACAAGGAGAAGGTAACTGTGAGCTGTCTATCGGGAGCTAGGATCCGCCACATAACACACGCACTCAAGTCACTCCAAAGCAAGTACAAATATGACTCCGTCATTGTCCATGCTGGTGTGAATGACTTGAGACGTACCTTGCTGGACTACATGAAAAGAGACATAGAGGAGCTCTCTGATTATGTAGCCCAGGCTGGTATGACCCTGACCCTGAGCAGCATCTTGCCCTCACCAAGAATGATACCACAATACAAAGACAAGATGATCAGCTTTAACAATTGGCTCAAGTACTGGTGTCATTCTAAGGGGATCCAACGTCTGTCTGCCTGGGATGACATGTTGGACAAGCCACGCTGCTTCACAAGGGATGGCTTACACCTGTCACCACTGGGATTCCGGATATTGGCTAAGGCTCTGGCCACCCCCATAGTGCCTTTTTTAGGCAAGGCTCAAAAGACAAACCCACCTCCTTAGAAAACAAAAATGGAAAAAAACTAAGGGTAATGCTGCTCAACGCCAGAAGTCTAAATCTCAAGATGCAGGCACTTGATACACTCCTCAGCATGGAGAACATCGACGTCTGTGCAGTAACTGAAACCTAGTTCAAGGCTCCTGAGAGCACCACAGCGCTACCAGGCTATACCTCGTATCATGCTTTTCGGCCCCAAAACCCGGGCCGAAACACAAAGGGAGGGGGAGTGTCCATATTCATCAAGGACACCCACACCTCCAGGTTAGTAGCAACACATGAAGCATCAGAGACCATACAGGTGCAACTAACCATAGGCAAAACTGCTATACAACTGGTAGCATGTTACAGACCACCCTCCCAATCTCAAGAACCCCACTCAGCCTTCCTGAAGACATTGGAGGATATGAATGTATCACAAAATACCATCATACTGGGAGACTTCAACTACCCAAACATAGATTGGGTACATTATTCTAGCCCTAATACCCTAGCCCAAAGGTTCCTGGAATTCATAAATTCAAATGCACTGGAACAACTAGTCACCTCTCCCACTAGGGGAGATAATATACTAGACCTGATCATCACAAACATGGGGACAAAATGCTCCACACCGGACGTATACTCCTCACTAGTGAGATCTGACCAGAAACTAATCACCCTGGATATACATATCCCACCTCCACCCCCAGCACAAAAGACCACAGTGAAAAACTTCTTAAAAGCAGACTTCACTCTTCTTAAGACTGAGATGGTATCCTTTAAGCCCACTGTGCCTGTGGATACCACATCCCACAATGCCGAATCCTTCACAAATGCTTTCTATGGACATCTCCAAGAATGCATGGATCATGCAATCCCAAACAAATCCAAGTCCCTCTCCACCAAAGGTAAGCATCCTGTCTGGTGGACCTCAGCCATAAACAAATTGTATAACAAAAGAAGGAAGCTACTGCACGTCAGAGCAAAATCCCATGAAGGGAAGACATCTCTGATCAACATTAGCAGAAAACTATGTTCTCTCATAAAAACATCCAAGGCCAACTTTGAGAAAAAAAATCGCTAAGGACACTAAAGATAACCACAAAGCCTTCTTCAGCTATGTTAGAAATCTGGGCGGAAACCCTCAGATATGCTCAGAGTTGGTTCACAACAACAAAAAATACACTGAACCCACAGATATTGCCAACATTCTGGCTGACAGGTTCAGTGCAAATTTCTCCCCTCCTTCACCCCCAAAAGAAGAAATACTTATCCCAGCTGAATGTAATCTCCCTGTCATCTCAGATGTCCAAGTGAGAACCGCCCTAAACAAAGCAAAAAACACAGCATCAATGGGACCTGACGGTATCCCGGGTTGCATGTTACGTGAACTCCAAGAGGAGCTAAACCCACACATAAAAATGCTATTTAACCTCAGCCTTACTTTGGGATATGTACCTGAACACTGGCGTACAGCAACAGTGGTCCCACTCCACAAGGGGGGTGCCTCTACAGACCCTGGAAACTACCGCCCCATAAGCTTAACCAGCCTGGTCTGCAAAGCTATGGAAAGAATCATTATGGAACTCATAAACAGAGACATAGGGGACCTACAGACACTTGACCCCACCCAGTTCGGCTTTGTAAAGGGCAGATCCTGCCTTTTAAATCTGGTTGACTTTTTCAAAACAGTCACTAGAGCTAATGATGAGGGCAAAGCAGTCCATACAGCATACCTGGACTTGGCTAAGGCCTTCGACACAATACCCCACTCAGGCATCATAGATAAGCTCAACAGCTTAAAAGTAAACCCTTATGTCACTAGATGGGTTGCAAACTGTCTAAAGGACAGAACCCATAAAGTTAAAATCGCTGGAGCAATGTCAGACTCAAAGCCAGTCACAAGTGGTGTCCCACAGGGATCTGTCCTGGGACCCCTCTTGTTTGGCATTTATTTCTCAGATGGTAAATGAAACATGGGAGGGCTGTGGCTGACAAAGTTCGCAGATGACTGCAAACTAGGTGCCATAGTCGATACACCAGCAGACACACACATCCTACAAAAAGGCCTCACAGAAACGGACAACTGGTGCCAGAGTCACGGCCTTAAACTAAATGCCAAAAAATGTATAGTCATCCCCTTTGGGAAAAACAAAGTACCCACAAATTATCACATAGACAGCAACCCACTGAGTATGGAAAAAGTAATCAGAGACCTAGGCACCCAAGTCAACAGCGACCTCTCATTTGATACCCACGTTGCCAAAGTGGTTAGAAAAACATTCTACCTTGCACACCTCACCATGAAGGGATTCACATCCAGATCCAAGGATGTCATTGTACCCCTATATTCCTCCCTCATCAGACCCATGATTGAGTACAATGCCCCATTTGGTATGTACCTCACCCGGCATTTGCAACAGCTGGAGAGACCACAAAAGTACCTCACCAAGAGGATCAAGGGTCTCCAACATATGACTTATTCTGCCAGACTAAAGAAACTTCAGCTCTATTCAGTAGCATACCGCCTGCTCAGAGGTGATCTCTGCCTGACGTACAAGGCCATGTCCAATCAGGATCTGATGGACATGCTCCACCTCAAAAAATCCATATCCATCAGGACCACGAGAGCTAAAGACTTAAACCTCGGCACAGGTATGAATAGGACATGCTGGAGGGATAGATTCATAACCCAGAGGCTTCCCATGCTTTGGAACAAGATCCCAGTTTGTATTAGGCAGAGCCCCTCACTGACTCTCTTCAAGAGAAATCTTGATGAGTGGATGGGAGATCGTAAGTTTACCCCAGGGGTCACATCTGTGTCACTGCTAGACAGGGGCACAGTAAACTAATTCTATTATATAAGGGGACCTTCATTGTGTCACTACTAGACAGAGGCACAGTATTCTAAATTTATTCTGTACATTTTTTGTACCATTTCATGGGGTGGCAAAAGCCACATCATAATGGCTAGGCTTACAAATGCCCCAGGGCAGATAGCCTAGTACTATACTATGAAACTATGAAAAAAGAAACTAAGGGTAATGCTGCTCAGCGCTAGAAGTCTAAACCTCAAGATGCACGCACTCGAGGCTCTCCTCAGTATGGAGAATATCGATATCTGTGCAGTAACAGAAACCTGGTTCAAGGCTCCCGAGAGTACCCCAGCACTACCAGGTTATACCTCATACCATGCTTTTCGGCCCCAAAACTCGGACCCAACCACAAAAGGAGGGGGAGTATCCATATTCATCAAAGATACCCACACCTCCAGGTTAGTGGCACTGCATGAAGCATCGGAGACCATCCATGTGCAACTAACAGTGGGCAAAACTGCTGTAGCCTGCTACAGACCATCCTCCCAAACTCAGGAACCCCACTCTGCTTTCCTGAGAACACTGGAGAATATGAAGGTCTCTCCAAACACCATTATATTGGGTGACTTCAACTACCCAAACATAGACTGGGAGCACTACTCAAGCCCCAACACCCTCGCCCAACGGTTCCTAGAATTTATAAACTCAAATGCTATGGAACAACTGGTCACCACTCCCACAAGAGGGGAAAACATATTGGACCTGATCATCACCAACATGGGGACTCTGTTCCATTCCAGAGGTATACCCCTCATTGGTAAGATCTGACCATAAATTAATCTCACTGTACATCCATATCCCGTCCCCACCCCCAGCCAAGGAAACCACCGTGAAGAACTTCTCAAAAGCAAACTTCACACTTCTCAAAACTGAGGTGGAATCCTTCAAAGCCCCCGGGCCAGTGGAAAATACGGCCCAAACTGCAGAATCCTTTACAAACGCTTTCTATGGACACCTACAGGAATGCATGGATCGTGCTATCCCAAATAAAAGCAAGACTCATTCCTCCAAAGGCAGGAGACCTGTCTGGTGGACCCCAGCCATAAATAAGCTATACAACAGAAGGAGGAAGCTACTACATGATAGAGCAAAATCCCAAAAAGGAAGGCATCTCTAATCAGTACTAGCAAGAAACTATGATCCCTCATAAAATCATCTAAGGCCAGCTTCGAAAGAAAAATTGCACAAGATGCTAAAGATAATCACAAGGCCTTCTTTAGTTATGTCAGGAACCTGGGTGGCAACTCCCAGATATGCTCTGAGTTAGTTCAAAATGACAAAAAATACACTGAACCCACAGACATTGCCAACATCCTGGCAGACAGGTTCAGTGCAAACTTCTCCCCCCCTTCCCCCCCAAAAGAGCAAATGTCTATCCCAACAGAGTGTAGCCTCCCTGACATCACAGATGCACAGGTGAGAGCTGCCCTCTCCAAAGCAAAAAACACAGCATCAATGGGACCGGATGGTGTCCTGGGCTGCATCTTACATGAACTGCAAGAAGAACTGAACCCTCACATAAAATCACTGTTCAATCTCAGCGTTACTACAGGTTATGTACCCAAGGAATGGCGTACAGCAACAGTGGTCCCACTCCACAAAGGTGGTGCCACAACGGACCCCGGAAACTATCGCCCTATAAGCCTGACTAGCCTGGTCTGCAAAGCTATGGAGCGTATCATCATGAAACTTATAAAGAAAAGACATTGGGAACCTCAACACTGGATCCTACCCAATTTGGCTTTGTTAAGGGCAGATCTTGCCTCTTGAACCTGGTCAACTTCTTTGAAACAGTCACCAAGGCCATAGATGAAGGGAAGGTAGTCCACACAGCCTACCTGGATCTCACAAAAGCCTTCGACACAATACCCCACTCGAGCATCATAAATAAGCTCACCAGCTTAAATATCAACCCCTATGTCACAAGATGGGTTGCAAACTGGCTCACGGATAGAACCCACATGGTCAGAATTGCAGGTGCCATGTCAGACTCTAAACCAGTTACAAGTGGCATCCCACAAGGCTCAGTCCTGGGGCCTCTCTTGTTCGGTATATATTTCTCTGAGGTACAGGCTAACATGGGAGGACTATGGCTGACCAAGTTCGCAGATGACTGCAAACTGGGTGCCATAATTGACTCGCCGACTGACACAAGCATCCTCCAAAAGCATCTCACAGAGATGGATAATTGGTGCCAGAGCCATAGCCTAAAGCTAAATGCCAAAAAGTGCATAGTCATCCCCTTTGGGAAAAACAAAGTGCCCACAAATTACCACATAGGTGGCAATCCATTAAGTACGGAAGAAGTAATTAGGGATTTGGGGACCCAAGTAGATAGCAATCTCTCCTTTGACAATCACATTGCCAAAGTGGTTAGAAAGACCTTCTATATAGCCCACCTTATCATGAAAGGGTTCACATCTAGATCAAGAGAGGTCAATGTGCTCCTCTACTCCTCACTCATCAGGCCCATAATTGAATACAATGCCCCATTTGGGATGTACCTTACCCGACACCTGCAGCAACTGGAAAGACCCCACAACTACCTCACCAAGAGGATCAAGGGACTCAAACAGATGCCCTACGCAGTTAGGCTAAAGAAACTTCAGCTCTACTCAGTTGCTTGCCGCCTACTCAGAGGCGATCTGTGCCTGACGTATAAAGCCATGTCCAACCCAGAATTAGTGGACATGCTCCACCTCAGGAAATCCAAATCCCTTAGAGCTACATGCTCCAGGGACTTAAACCTCAGCACAGAAATAAATAGGACATGCTGGAGGGACAGATTCATATCCCAGAGGCTCCCCTCACTCTGGAACAAAATCCCAATCCATGTTAGGCAGAGTCCCTCAATGACCCTCTTCAAGAGAAATCTTGACAAGTGGATGGGAGATCGTAGGTTTACCCCTGGGATCTCTTCTGTGTCCCTACTAGACAGAGGCACAGTAAACTAACCTCAAAAGGGCTATCTTCTGTGACCTACTATACAGAGGCACAGTCAACTAATCTAAAAGGGTGGCGAAAACCAAACACACTCTGGCTAGGGTTATAAATGCCCTAGGGCAGATAGCCTAGTATCAACCTATGAACCTATAAACAGTGGAGAGGGGAGGTGAGGCTGCTAGGAGTACTGACTTAACAGGCTTTACAGTCGGTCAGGGAAGAAACCAGAAAATTAATTAGAAAGAGAAATAAAAAAATAGCTAGAGGAGCACCACATACTTTCTAGCTTCTTGAGAGTACTGGGTTCTGATGGGAGACCCAAAACTTGACAAACAGGGGAAGAGGCAGGAGACGGTCCTTAATAGTAGTTCTTGCTTGCCATAAAATTCCCAAGGTCCAGGGAGTAAGAGTTTGTTAAAAGCTGTTGAGTAAATGGTGAAAAGTGGGTGGAAGAATAATGAAATAGTGTGTCTTAGTTTTGAGTACAACAGTAAGAAACACAACAAACAAATAGATAAAAAAGCAAACACTGAAAAATTGTCCTAGCTAGTATCACTTTACAGTAACTAATTTAGCTAGTAATCACTATACAGACATTATAACAGTGAAGAGAGACATTTGCTATCTAGAGGTACTTAATTTAGCAAAAAAGAAACAAAAACATAAACTGCATACCAAGCAGAATAAAGTAGACTAGACTAGTGTAACAACTGCATATTTTAGAAACCATTCCAGCAGTGAAAAGATACACTAATTAGAGGCACTTATTACCCAAAACCCAATCTACATACTAGACAGATCGATGTTAAATAATTGGAAATAAGCGCATACAACAAATCATTCGCTAGTTAAAACAATGTAAGCACTTAACAATAAATAAGATAGTATATTATAATATATACGTATTAGAAATCGTCCATATGTAGAATCAGTTATGCACTTATGAAATGGAGTGGCTACTTGTGGGGTAACTTGCCAGTAGAGCGTTGTTGTAGTGGTAGATAGGGAGTAAGAAAAAAACGAGGTATTAGCCTCGTAGCAAGGGATAATATAACAACTAGGAGCCAGGCCTGTTAGAGGGTTACTCGCAGAAAGCGCTGCCTAGGACTGAACAGCTGGGGGGCAAAAGGTCAAAAACCAGGGACACATTTTAAACATTGCTTGTATAATTTTGGAAAGTTGCTAGAATAAAATGTTGTGTTACCACCATGGATGTTACTGGCGTGTCTTGAACTCAGAACACTATACACTAGTCAGTGTAACATACTACTATGCTAAATCAGCAGTTTAAAAAATAGGAAGACCTAAACTTAATGGCTATCATTTAGTGAATTCAGTTCTCACTTCTCACCATAGCTCTCAACCTGTTAGCACAAAAAACCTGGACAAACAACAAAGCCAAATAATGGGGGAATACAACTCACTTCTCACCCACCAATCATAGCTGTGAACTCTTAGCACAAAAAAAATGGACAAACAACAAAGGCAATAATGGGGGAATACAAATTCTGTTGTCACTTCTCACCATAGCTCTCAACTCTTAGTACAAAAAAATGTAGGCAAAGATCAGAAATGGTGGTGGTTAGGGACTTTAGGCTCTTTTTACCCTGTAGCAAAGGTACAGGGTTTGAGCCTAAATACCTCTAGCCACCAGGTGTGGGGTATTTTCTCACACACACACACATACTGCACAGATATGTGCCTGCAGTAATTTCTTCCTGTCCTTTGTCTCTTTTCCTTTCTATTTATAAACTAAATTGAGGGAGTTTTATTTTCAGATGGACAATCACTATGCATTTACAATGATCTGACCCCATTCATAAACAAAAATATTTTTTTTTTTCTGTCAACTCAGAACTGAATGAGAGAAGATAGGCAATGGCATTAATTACAGAAACTGTGTGATCTCTATAAGTATGCAGCAGCAAGATGTGGGAATCAAACCTTGTTTTATAGAAGGAATCAAGCTCAGTCACATGACATTATTCCATTACCTATACTATATATAAATGGATGAACTGAAAATAAGTAAGATTAGAAAGAAAGAGAGGGAAAAGGCATAATTTTGTTCATTTCAGTAACTATATCATTTTGACATGACATTATTAATGCTTTCAGTAATAGTGAAATCTGCTGCTATATGTGCAGAACTAAATGGCATACACTATGGAAGTGAAATGTTTCATTTATGAAATGCATGTAAGTTATAGAAGAGTACAAGCTGACATATGGAAGTAAAATTTCTTTTCTTCTGTAATCCCAAAAAGTTATTTACATATGTACATAGATTTGGAAAAAGCACATGAACTATACTTGGAACTGCACATTTCTGTTTACAGACGTTTATAATCTGTACTTATTGTATGGAATACCTTGCCTTTACTATCCCTAGCACACACACCCCATTTGTTGTTTCCTTACCTAAAGTCCATCAAAAACCAGCGCAGCAGCAAAGTAAAGTCTGTTTACGGTGGTAGCAGCAAAGCAGTTTAGTTCTTCCATTAACGGCAGCAAGAAAAGCAAAAACGTCCAAAACCAGCCCGTTCTTGTCGGAAAAGCTTTCTGTTCTCGGCAGCAAGCAAAGCAGTTTACTTCTTCTGTTCTTGGCGCAAGCAAAGCAGTTTACTTCTTCTGTTCTTGGCGCAAGCAAAGCAGTTTACTTCTTCTGTTCTTGGCGCAAGCAAAGCAGTTTACTTCTTCTGTTCTTGGCGCAAGCAAAGCAGTTTACTAAAGCCAGCCTGTAATTCAAAAAAGAAGCAAAAAAAATCGGAAATGAAGGGGTGCCACTCGGGAATCGTGGCACCCCTTCATTTGGACCACAAAGCTCGGTAAAAAACGAGTAAATTGGTATGGTTGGGAGGTATGTCCTTAATAATAGTTCTTGCGTGCCAGGAAATTCTCAAGGTCCAGGGAATAGGAATTTGTTAAAAAGAGGTACAGGATCGCTTGAGTTGGGAACACCTTGCAGCCAGGGGGAATCACCAGGGAAACATCTCATAAGAAGTGCTTACTGACTCACTAAATGTTATTTCTGTAAATACAATAACTTTTAGTGTTTAAAATACTTTGGCATTTTTTTGTTGTTGTTTTTAGTGGTTTGGAGGGGTTTGAGAGCTTGATGCATAATGTGGAGGTGGCTTGGATTTACTTGTGAGCATGTTTGTGAAATGTAACTGCTGGACTATTCATTTTCAAACCCTGATCATGAAAACCAGCTTGAAACAACCTAGAGTCATAATCACTTTTGTGATGCTGCAGGAGTTCTAAACATTCTATGAACTGTCCAGGTTACTTCTTCCTGTCTAAAAATAAATAATCATAATATTTTGATCATATGCTCAGATGTCAAAGTATACATGTTAGGTAATAAGCAAGAGACCGTGAATTGCATTCTAAACCACTGTTAGTTATTACATAGTTCTGAATGCTTGCTACTGTTAGTATACCTGACATGCAATAGTACCCAGGAAAGTTATTCTATGTTATAAAAAAAAGTATAAAAATATACATTATAACATATATAACAGCTATTATTGGAATGTTGTCAAATAATTAGAGTAACATTCACACTTTCACAAGTTAAACCTGGATCACACATAACTGTCCTTCTTTTAATGCAAGTGTATATGCTATTTCTCCTTTCTATTAAACATCTCATATAGATAGTGCTTACTGAATCATTAAATGTTATTTCGTTAAATATAATATCCTTTTGTAGTTAACATACTTTAAAATGTTTTTTTGTTTGTTTTATTAGTGGTTTGGAAGAGTTTTAGGGATTGATGTATAATGTAGAGGTGGTCTGGATTCACTTGTATACATTTTTGTTTGAATTATAGCTGATAAACTGTTCATTTGCAAGCTCTTGTCATGAGGACTAGCTTGAAGCAGCTTAATTACAGTCATGAGCACATTTGTGATATTGTGGGACTTCACTTCTTCCTGTCTAAAAGTAAATACTTATAATATTTTGAATCATATGCTAAGATGTCAATGAATACAAGTCAGATATTAAGCTGAAATATAGTGATTTGCATTCTAAACCTCTGCCAGCTGTTAAATACTTCTAAATGCTTGCAGTATACCAAAAGGATAGTTTATGTACTAGCCTAAAGAAATATGCTTCTTATGAAAAATGAAGATTGTGTTTCTCTGTTACTGTCTATTTTAATGATAATAAAATTTAATATCTCAGAACAATACATTATCCCATTGGAGACTGTTTTAGGGTTATATCATTAGATCATTTTTAATTTGTTTTAAAGGTTTTGTCCATAGCTGAAATTTTCATATTGTTATATATAAAGTATATAAGTTCTGTTTAGAAATATGATTTCATTAAGCCTATGTTTTTTCTCTCTTATATAAATGTCTGATTTTAAATGGATATCTATTAATATTAATGGATTGAATAAGTCCAGTAAAGAGGAAGAGTCTGTTCAAATACTTGCAATTACATAAAGCTCAAATAATATTTTTGCAGGAAACAAATTCACTTAACAAAGATGTAAATCATCTTTCATTGAAGAGTTATTTGGTTTTAGCAGGTTTTGGCTTTCAAGCTTAAAGAAGAGGCACCTTCATTTTATGGAAGACCTCACTAGTAATACCTAAAATAATAAATACCTATATTGATAAAAATGGTACATTAACCGTTGTTAGAACTGAATGGAACAGAAAACTATATACATTAGTGAAATCTTATTGGATTCCTGGGGTTGAAGCTTAAGATGCAAAAATTACTTAGACACTATAGTCTGTTACATGAAAGGTGAAGCCATACAATTGTATTTTATCAGACAAAGATTCCAGTATGGATAAGAAAGCTGAGAATCACATATTCAGCCAAACATTTAACAAAACTTTGTAAATCTAATTAATTTAAAGGATATATATGAGCTAAGGAAAACAAACTCAATTCAGTCTTCCCATTATTCATATAGATATGGAAAACAAACATTGATAAAACTTTTGTCTCAAGCAAACTGTTATCACAACACAAACACCTATCACAACCAGTGTCACATAGCTCACAACACCAGTGTGCCATCCAGCAACAGCCCCTAAGGCAAGACAACGTTACCAATACTTTAGTCATAGGTGACTCTATAGTCAGGAACACTGATGTCCCACTCACCAGGCTGAACAAGGAGAAAATTACAGTCAGCTGCCTGTCAGGTGCCAGGATCCGCCCTATAACGCATGCACTCAAGTCACTCCACAACAAGTACAAATATGACACTGTCGTTGTCCATGTTGGAGTGAATGACTTGAGACGTACCTCCCTGGACTACATGAAAAGAGACATGGAAGAGCTCTCGATCATGTGGCCCAGACAGGTATGACCCTAGCCCTGGGTAGCATCCTGCCTTCACCCAGAATGATACCGCAGTATAAGGACAAAATGATGGACTTCAGCAATTGGCTAAGCTTCTGGTGTCATTCAAAGGGGATCCAGTATCTGTCTTCCTGGGATGACAATTCTTTTCTTTTACAGCTGGGGGGGGGGGGGGCTGCAGTCCAATAGCACGAGCCGCCCCTGATGGCACTGCTATAAACATTTTTGGGTCAGTTTTGATCTTCCAAATCATGAGAACCACCAGTTCTAATTTAGATATATATATGTTCTTTATCAGGATTTGTATAAGATCAATGGTAGCATGTCTAAATATCCAAAATCTTGTAACCCGATGTAATATTGGATTGATAAATTGTTACAGAACATGATAGGAAGATTGCAGTATGTTCTACTCACATTCAACTAGACAGTGCAAATAGTGACATAAAGGCATGCTTAAGGTACCTTATTGTTAAAGGCTAATAAAGTTTGAATTGCTCTCCCTGAGTTATAGAACAAGTTAACCTTATCAATGCTCCTAATGGGTCCTTGTTGAATGTACTAGTGATTATGTAGGAATCTATGACCAAGAATAAATTATATTATACAACGACCCCCATTAATATTCCAGAACATGCATGCTGATTGGTCAGCGTGCACATTGTAAATCAAAGACTTATACTAATGGAAAAAGGTCCAGTCGCCCAGACTTTTTCCATTAGTATAACTCTTTTTTTTTTTTTTTACAACAACGGAGAACGCAAGATCTCCATTGCTTTTTACAACCTGTCTCGCTACATTAAACGAATTTAACGTAGCGAGACAGGTTGTAAAAGGCAACGGAGATCTTGCTTTCTCCGTTGCTTTTGCCCACAGCTCTGATGTACTGCGTAAGTATACGCATGCACAGTACATCAGAACTGCAGCAGAATACCAGACAGCTGTGGAAGGGCAGCAAGGAGGCATTATACAATGCCATTATTTAAAAAGGTAATTATTTTTTTCTTAAATAATGCCATTGTATAATAGCAATAACCCACTTCTGGGTGGGGGTAATGCTGGATTTACCATGGTTGGCTTTGTTTGGCCACTCGGGCTTCACCCTCATGACCAAACCACACCAACCGTGGCTAAATCCAGCATTACCCACACCCAGGCATGGGTTATTGCTATATTATTATTCTCTGAGAGACTAGTGGAGCTTCTGGGTTCTCCACTGAGGGCTATTTAGGTATGTGGTAAATTAGTTGCATTTAAAATAAAACCAGACAATTATTTTGGCATTTTTTAGGATTTCTTAGGGATCATACATGATGACAGCTTTTCATATAATGAATTTGATTATATTAGGAGCCTGCACCCACTTACACCTTTATTAAATCCATCCACAATGCTTCTCACACCAGATTACATAGAAGATACTGGTAGCATACCAGATGTTTAATAAACAGCACTGCTCTGTCATTTCCAGTAAGACAACCTACACTTAGATGATAAGGGTTCCACTGTGAGTAGGCAAAACTGAATGAAAAAAGTATCAAAATAATTGAACTGCATTCAACTAAAAAGGTTGAAAAGCACTTTTTAATTAATTTTTGTTGGGGGTACCTCCCCTGATCCTCCAGTGTAGAGAGCACCCCCTCAGCCACAAATTATATATACCAGCCGCATAGTCACATCAACTCAAAAATGGTGGAAATTCCCCAAAAAGGGTATCCCTGCAATCACAACTCAGTGACAATTATTTTCTATGGAGGAACTCTGATTATCATCAAGCTGAACCTCAGGCAACTGAAGGTTGAGAGTTCAAGCTTCATTCACCAGTAGGAAAATGGATGTAAAGTAAAATAACCCATAGCGAGTATTAAATACACATTCATGTAATGCGAACTAGAATCTGTAGGTTGTCATCAAGAAGAGCTGGGGAGGACCATATCATGCAGAAGAGAATGGCTGTTTGCACACAAACACACACACACACACACACACACACACACACACACACACACACACACACACACACACACACACACACACACACACACACACAAAATGGACTGTCTCAACAACACACTGCTTCACAGCATACACATGCACTGATCAGTCAAGTGATTGCCAGCATTAATTATACTTGGAACTCTGACAGCATGAATCGTAAACTACTCCATTTATAACTATTCATATGCCTAATGAGGAAAGGTAACTTAAGTTAAAATAAGTGACACAACTGTTTATAATAATACACATTGCAATGAAGTAATATTTGTTTTTTGCATTTTACTTGTGTTTTTTACAAACATTACAGCAGGCATTCAGCACAAAATACTTTTAAAAACGGTAATTAAAATCAATGACAAATTAAAATTGATATGATATGCTACAAGAAGTTATGCTTCTAGTTTATATTATATTTTAAATTTGTTGCAGGATTTTTTAACATTCTGTAGATACTTTATTTTAGAATTCTCATTATTTTTTAGAACTAAAATAATGAAACGAGTTTCATTCTGACAAATCAGAAAGAAATTTGTGATCTGTATATTAACTATTTATTTTACATTTGTTTATTGTATATTAACTATGACATGGAACCGCAGTTCAGCATATAATGCAATACTGACAGCTAAAGATGTTCCACAATTAAACATCACCAACAAAAGAAAAGGCAGATTCTACTTTGCCAATCATAACACAAAGTTCTTATCTCAAGAAACCATTTCACTTTGAAATCTTACCATTTTGCCGAGCTGGAAGAAGGCATTGTTGATAGTCATTCAAACATTCCATGTTGGCAAAAATCTGGTTTTCTTTATTAGAAATGTTACATGAAGCCAAAGGTATTTAACAGAGCCCTTAAAGAAATATGGTAGTTTCCATGAAGGAGGTCTTCATATTTGGTCCAATAATAGTAGTTTTTTTTTTTTTATTGAATTTACAACATAAAGTCAGTAGTATGCTTAAATATGTACCTGTGCAAAAGAACATTTTCTTTTCTATTGAATTATTGTGTATGTGATTTGCATGGTGGGTATATATAAGGAAGTTTATAATGGAGGATTCTCATGGTCTGATGAAGAGAATTGTGAAAGCGCTTACCTCTGTGTAGTAATAAAGGACTATGTTTGCACTTTTTACGTGAGTTTGGCTATTCCTAGGTTTCATGGTTGCCTCTGCTACTGTATCTTGGTTGGATTATTTTGCTGTTACTACTTTTTCAGTAGCGAGGCATTTGTTCTGTTGGGTGTTACCTGTTTCGTTTTATTGCTTACTTTAAGTCAATATTTAAATATCACATATTCTGAGGGGAATTTTTTCTCACTGATTAGCACATGCAAGATGGCTGTGTAGGCCATAAAACTAATTTCTTCTGCAAAATGACTGGGTTCTGAAATCATGCTATGAATGGTTTTATAAAGAGGATTATGGCGAATCACCAATCATAACTGATTTGTAGTACATGAAGCACAGTAATTATGCAAAATCAGGAAAAAAGCTAAATTTAAGCACTTTCCAAGCACAAAACCCACATTTAGCATTACTTAGGAGTGCTTAAAAAGAACTTATAAAAGACACCCAAATGTTGTTAAGACTGGGCCTCGCACTAGTTAATAAGGAAAAACAGTGCTGGGTGACATAGAACAATCACAGAAGGATAAACAAGGTCATTCTGATGCATATATAAACCGAATGTATGACAGAATAAAGTGTCTAACAGCACTTAAAGCCATTATTTCTGTAGGGGGGCCTTTGTTTCTGCCTGCTTCCTGTTTGACAGTATTACATGATTTACTGGCTTCCAGTGGTTTTGAAAGCTGGTAAAACACTTTATGCTCTCACATTTTTTTTCTGTAACTGTTGGTACATTGATCAGAAAAATCTCCATGCACTAAAAAGAATGATGATAGATCACTGATTACAAGCCTTTATTGCATGTTTTTGACATGGATTCCAAGATTCACTTCTTAAGCTTTGCTCTTGAGATGAATTTCTTGGTGCCCATGTCTGAAACACATAATAAGCTGGTTTTGATCAGAGACAAGTTCATAATCCTCTCTGTTAATATGTTAGAGAAATGGTGTCATGACATACACCTCAAGAGTTTCACTAGTGAATTTCTAGAATCTATTTCAGAATGCAGAGTCAACTAATAATAACTGGCAAGCCAATCATAATTTTTGTTGTACAATGACATTTTGACTGTCTTGATGTAAAAAAAAAAATTCGGAGGACCTGTCGACATTCTGCAAAAGCAAGTTAGACTTCATTCCATGTGTGTGTGTGTGTGTGTGTGTGGGGGGGGGTACGTACATATGTGTGTGCGCATGTATTTATGTGAGAGAGGAAGAAAAAGTGAAGTGCATTAAAGCTTTTATAACTGAAAAAATGCTTTGGATGTTTTATTTCAGATTCTGTTAATGTGCTAATGCTAGGAGACTAGAGCATAGTGAAAATAAAAGGTTCTTATAGACCTTATTAAGCACTTTTCTTGTGACAGAAGGCTGGTTAAAGAAATTCTTTTTCTCTATTTCAGAGTATAATAATGGAGATTCATGCAATAATACAATTTCTACTTTTTATGATACTTTGTATGATACTTAAAATTGCAGAAACTCTTTGTTAATAGATAACGTTAATGAGCTGAATTTCATTTGCTGAAAATGCTGTCTTGAAGGCAATGAACATTCAAAGCAACAAGACAGAAGTTTAAATGCTAGGAATTGATTAACTTTTACTGAACTTATATCTTCATGTTCCATCTTGTACTTTTTTCTGGTTCAGATTAATTATATATCTCTTCATACAAGGATATATAGAGTTACAAAAATTGAAATGTGGCCTTGCTATATTTCTTATGAAGAAGTGCTATTTGAAAGTACGTTTTTACTTCATGCCATCATGCAAAGCTCTTAGCTAACAGTATTTTCATTTTGAAAATAACCTGTTTGTTGTTTGTTCTAATACATAAGTGAATACAATGCCCAAATACCTATTACAATTTCAACTAACTCCATTTTATAGAAAACAACTGCTAGTTATGCATATTGTGTAACTTTTAATAAGCCATATAGAGCATAAGTGAAAATGACACTAACTTTCTAGTTTTATGGTTTAATATTTATTTATTATTTATTTATTTGACATTTGTTGACTGGGTTAATCCATATGGGCAGGTGCCCCTTTTCAGCAGAGACCTGAGGAGAAAATCTCCAAAACGTTTGAACATAAAATAAAGTGTCACAGCTACAATAAGTATAATAAACTGGTTACAGGTAATCACATACATTTTCAATGTAAAGTTAGTCACAGTAACAGTAACAAAATGGAATATCAGGAACCACAATATAGTATCCTTCTACAGTAGCACACAAAATGAGTTTGTACAGATGAAGGCATGAGGTCAGGTCAAGAATAATAAACAACAGGACATCAGGTCCAGCGAGATTTCTTTAGTATAGCCAGTTTTAGGAAATAAGTGCAGGATATGAGATGGCGGGGATTGATAAATGGAAAGGTGTGGCATTGCAGGAACACAGAGGACAGGCACATTAAGTTCCTAAATATTATGGGAAGACAGAAAAGAAACATGTTGGAGCTTTTCTACTTGGGTCTGTAGTGAAAAAGGGCCCCTGCCCAGCCAGACTAACCTGGTCAGCAAATGGCAAATAAAATAAATAAATAAATAAATAAATGTTATATGCAGCTTGTATTAGTGACTTGACACCTCTCCGGGTATATTATTAACAGCTAAGTTTAAAATCAGTGGACAGTCCTTACTTCATAGTACAAAAAACAGTGACAAAAGACATTTTGATTCCTAACTTCTGCATACATTGTATATATGCCATTAATGATACTATGAGTCAACAAAAAAATGCATCCTACAAGTCAGTCACATCTTTGATTTGAAATTAGTCTTATGTAAGGTCCTCGTTACTCCACGTACTGAACACTAAATCATAACTCATAAAAACAAAAAGTCCAAACCAAATGTCCACAAAGAACACACAGGGTAACTCTCTTCCAAAAAAAAAACAGACTCTAGGCAGGTAAGGTTTCTTTACCTAAAGATTTAAACTACTGAGACTGAGGAGTCACCTACAGTCTTTCAACTTTTTTTTTTTTTTTTTTGAGGAGAAGGAGGAGGAGGGAACTAAAATTAAACTGGAATAAACTATTGAACATTTCTGGTGGGACACCTTCGCTTTTCCTTTTCGTAAGGAGGTTGGCTGCTTCTGTCAAGATGGGACATCTGACAGAAGGGATATAGTTGGCCCAGGAATTATTGTGAAATGAACATGAAAGGAGCTGCATAGTCTCTGGTAATTAATTCCATGATTCATTTGTCCTGTGTGATGGTCAGCCACATAAATAGATCAAAATCTGACCACACCAAACTGCTTCCAAAGATAGGCAGTTGGGCAAGTCCTTAGGGCTGCTGTGTCTGCTGACCCCCAAGTAGAAGGCTTCAGAAGCTCTGCTTTGCCAATCAACCACTGTCTCTAGAGCAGAGACCAATGAAGAAGCTCCTGTGACAATGAAAATGTTAGGATTGGTGAAACCATACATTCTTGTCACCATTTCAGTTGTTATCAAAATACCATTTTGAACTGGAGAATTTTACCCCAACAACGGCTAGCATGTTCCCTCCTGCTTACTCTTGAGTAACTTTTTTTATCTGAAGTCCATAAGGTGAGGATACTTCAAAGGGAGCACTGGGAAAGGACACTCTAAGGGTTTTCACTAACTTCCATAATCTGAACCAGGCGTGTCTTCTCAAAGTAATACCTGTCCTAATTGTCCTTGCTGCTCCATCTGTTGCTCTATGGAATAGCCTCATGGGAGTGACATAATGCTTGCCATCATTAGCCATTTTTAATTCTAATTTGCAATGTATGTCATTGTTGCAACTTCTTCAGCATGTCAGTCATTTCTCTCCTAAGTCCCCATGAAACTGGGTCACGTGCATAAAGCAGTTTGGGACCCTTGTAACAAAAGTACCTAACACAGAAATATACTTTCCCATACTTATTTTTCTCTGGTAGCAGAAGAGAAGGCCAGAGTGGCTTCTTGATTAATGATTGCTATTCAGGAGAAAATGTTTGTTACTATTCACCAGTATTTCTTGCTGAGCTTTCTTTTTTCCTGTTATAAATTTTAGCTCTGGTAGCTGTGTTAGCCTCTGATTTCATACTAGAAGCTACAAACTGAGCTGAACACTCCTATCTGCAACCAGTTTATACTGGATTAATTCTGTACTGCAGCCAAGAACAACTGAGCTGAGAAACATTTATCTATTTTTTTTTTGCTATCTGTTTTCTGCTGTTGCCACACTAATTTATAACTGTTTTTCTTCTTTATCAGCAGAAGAGAAGGAGAGTGTGTTTTTAGGTTAAGAATTGTAATTGAAGAATAGTGTGTTTCCTGTGGTTAGTGTGCTTTACTGAGCTTTTTTTTCCGGTGTTTTAGGTTGTTGCAAATAAATAATTTTAGTGAAGACCTGCAGCAATGCTGTCAATGTGCACCAAACGGATGCAAGTGTTTTGATCTGCATCTGTACACTTTTGTCTACCAGTTGTCACATTATAAACTTTTTTTAACCAGTAAGCACCTTAAGCTGGCATGGGGCATTGCTAACCAAGCCTTCTCTCTTAAAACCTGCTCTCCTTATCTATTGTAATCTGTGTACCCTGCCATAAGTATACCTTTATAACATACAACTCTTTCTGTTTATTCTGTGTATCATGCTGTGATTAATCTGTGCATCACAGCTGTAAAAATAATGCCCCTTATAATTCTGTCCTGCTGTTAAAGAATTGCCTTTTAATTTACTCACTCAACTGCCCATAATTTGTTCAGGTTAACTCATCATCCACTGGACAAGATGAAAAGTCTGCCTACATGCCTAACCTCTATTGTCAATCTAGTTGCACTAGGTTTTCTAAGGTAGTGAACCAACTGAAGAAGAGTGGAAGATCAATAAAGACCATGAAGAAATACACCTGCTTTCTGACATTTGTCTTACAGAGTTATAAACAGAAGCCATGGATTTGTAACACCACGGATTTTTTACTATATTTTTTAGATTGCTCAACTATTGTATTACAGTTTTTTTTAAGTTCCTCTACTCATCCATCCAGATATTTTCTGTCTCACATCTAGTGGATCTACTTCAGTTAACTGAGGGTAAGCAATTCCACCCAGTGAAAGTATTAAGAGTTCTTAATGCTCACTTTTTGTGCAATTTGTTCCCCACTGGCCCTCCCCCAGGAGGCGAGAATTCCCATAGTTATCACAATGCCTAAGGGTATTCCCCAAAATTAGTTGCATTCATCTCACAGATAACAAACTCTTGCTCTACATAAACAGCTCTTAGAGAGGTGTAGATAATTTTCCAATCTATAGGTTTTCATGAACATGTTCAGAAAATAGTTCACAGCATTGTCACTTTCAAGTTCAAATTACACTAAATTGACTTATGCAGAGGCTGTAAAAATCTTCACCAAAGCCACAAAGTAAAAAAGTCTCAGAGAATATCAGAATTGTCATCTCTCTCATGCAGTTCTTCAACAAAGAGTCCCCTCAACTCAGACTAATCTGTCACTCTTAACCACAGTAGTGACAAAAATGTTCTTGTTAGAGGTGAGTTTAAAGTTAAGCACACAGACTCATCACTTATAATGATGGACCAAGAGAAGAATATGGTGTGTTGCTTTTCAGGCTCCAAGATCTTAGATGTCAGAAGGCCTCTAAAGACTTTTTCACATGATAAATAAGATGACAGGATTGTCCATATGTGAGTGAATGACAGAACATTCCATGCATGTAACAAGTGTCAAAGGACACTGTGGTGGTACATCTATATCTGTCAAGGACCATATTACTTACAAGCAAACTCCTAGGAACCGTCCAACATTGGAGAAAAGACTCTGCACAAAAAAAAAACAGTAACCAAAAACAAATGAGGTCTACCTTGTGGTTTAAAACAAACTTTTTCTAAGCTAAAAACATAAAACCTCTTATTATCATTACACTTTAACTTGTGCTTATAAAGTGCATTATTGGTATTAGATTGGTATTTTCTCTGCTGAAACGTGTCTTCCCTGTCCAGAAAGCAAATAAAAAAAAAATCCCACCAGCTCTGCTACCATGGGTACATCAGGAATCAGCATCTGCATGAAGCTGATTTATTTATTTATTTTACATTTGTTTACCAGGAAAGTCCGACTGGGCATAGGTGCTTTTTCAGCAGAGGCCTGGGGAGAAAAGGTCCACCAATAAGAGTGACACACATTGTAAAGGTTAACAATAATACATAGAGATTATAGTAACATTCAAAATAAGCAATACTACAGTGTTGGGTAACAGAGTTCTGTAAAGGTTACAATAGCATAGCATGTAATACATGAGTACATTAATTTAAATAATGAGGAAAAACAAGTTACAATAGAAATGACTACATAGAATGGAGTAAAATAGCACCCACTGAGCAAGACATGGTTAAATATATTATGTTAGATAATCCAGGAGAGTTGCAAGAACAACGCCAGGTAACTGTTACGTGAGTAGTTAGGAGCTTTTTAAATTCTACTGTGGAGTTAGTGGTAATAGGGTTTGGAAAGTTATTCAATATTTTAGGAATGATGTTTGAAAAGAGACTATATGTTTTTGTATTTTATAGTGGAATAGGATTGTTCTGTAACCCACAATTATCAAAAGCACATCACTGAGGCCAAGTATTTCTCTTTGCCACCCCTTTCCACCAGTTGTTACGTCCTTACTTTATTTGCTGAATTTGTCAGGCTGTCTCTCTCTGTATGTGCTATAAATAGTTGCCAGTCAATTTCTAGTAGCTTCCCTTTAAAATGACTAGTTCTCCTCACCATGCATCTCTTGATACTATGGTCTTAAGCCTTTATCTACAGTTGTTTACCACTCACTAATGAATATCTACTGCTTTATTATGTTCTCCTGCCCTCAAACATATGTCTTATAAATTTTTTTTATTGGCACAACTTTAAAAACTTGCTTGCTATATGCTTTACTGATTATTGTTCCATTTCACCACTCTATTCTAAAGCCTTTCTCCTTATAGGTCATTGTTTCTCTGTATATAAAAAGTTACAGAAGGTGAAAAACTAATTACTTACTGCTAGCATCTGGTAACCTCATGTTCTTCCTGCTTCAACCTGCTCTGTTTGGCCTTGCTTTGCTCAGGCTCACTCCTGTCCCCTGCCCTACCCCCAAATCCCACCCAACCCCACTGCACCTAAACTTATACACTAGAAACTCCTCCCCTCACCTCATCCAGCCAATCAGTACATTTGTATCTTCCCTCCGAATAACCTATACCTCCTCCAGTATCTCCTAAACATACTCATCTGTATCTAGCCTCTGCCTTCATTACTCACTATCGTTTGCACACTGCTACCAAACTTTCTTATGTATCTACTCTCCTTTCCATCACCCTTTTTCTTGATATCCACTTGTATCTTCAGTTGTGGTATTGTATGAGGAAGTCGGGAGTGACAGAAAAGTATGTAAGAGTGGTACAGGATATGTACAAGGGTAGTGGGACAGTGGTGAGGTCTGCAGTGGGGGTGACAGATGTGTTTAAGGTAGAGGTGAGATTACATCAAGGATCATCTCTGAGCCCTTTCTTATTTGCAGTGGTGATGGACAGGTTGACAGATAAGATCAGACAGGAGGACCCTTGGACTATGATGTTTGTAGATGATATTGTGATCTGTAGTGAGAGCAGGGACCAGGTTAAGGAGACCCTGGAGAGGTGGAGATATGCTCTAGAGAGGAGAGGAATGAAGGTCAGCAGGACTAAGACAGAATATGTGTGTGTGAATGAGATGAAGGATAGAGGAATGGTAAGGATGCAAGGAGTAGAGGTGGTGAAGGTGGATGGGTTTAAGTACTTGGAATAAGCAGTTCAGAGTAATGGTGAGTGTGGAAGAGAGGTGAAGTGGAGAGTACAGGCAGGATGGAATGGGTGGAGAAGAGTGTCAGGAGTGATTTGTGACAGATGGGTACCAGTAAGAGTGAAAGGGAAGGTCTACAAGAGGGTAGTGAGACCAGCTATGTTATATGGGTTGGAGATGGTGACATTGACAAAAAGGCAAGAGTCAGAGCTGGACGTGGCAGAGTTAAAGCTGTTATGATTTGCACTGGGTGTGATGACGGTAGATTACAGGGTCACCTCAGGTTGGACGGTTTGGAGACAAAGCCAGAGAGGTGAGATTGCATTGGTTTGGACTTGTGCTGAGGAGGGATGCTGGGTATATTGGGAAAAGAATACTAAGGATGGAGCTTCCAGGTAAATGGAAAAGAGGAAGGCCTTAGATAAGGTTTATGGATGTGGTGAGAGAGGACATGCAGGTGGTTGGTGTGACACAGCAAGATGCAGAGGACAGAAAGAAATGGAAACAGATGATCCGCTGTGGCGACCCCTAACAGGAACAGCCGAAAAAGAAGATCTTCCTGTATCCCACACAACATTACCCTTCTATTACCACACATCCACATCCATCTAACTGCTAATCAAACTTACATACTCCCTCTCTTACAAACAAAACTATGCTTTCATCAACTACACACTTTCTAAATATATCACTTTTCTCCTTATTTCTTTGTCCTATTCTACACATTACCACCCTAAACCCCATCTCCTACTCACCTCAGTGCATCACTACCAGCACTTCCATCTCTAAACAACTTAACAGCTATACAAATGGGTCTAGGACTAATCATCCCCTACATGTTTCAACAAAACTGAAATGGCTGAGCACACTTTCGTGAACGTGCTTTTGCTTTTTCACTGAAAAAGCACTATCACGAAACTGAGCTAAAAAAGAAAAAAACATGAGAAAATGGCTTTTGCTGAGATCACCACACAGTGGGGATAAGGGAATATTCCCTTTTCCCCACTGTAGTGCAATCTTGGAGTGAAAATATAAAAGCAGGGTGGGTGCAGGGGGGCATCCCCCCTGCATGAACGTGATTACTGTTATCTTTTTTTTAATCTTGTCTTTGTTTTCTTTTTTAGCAGACTTTCGCAAAAGTGCTTTTTCGGTGAAGAAGCACTTTTGCAAAAGTGTGCTTGACCATTTCAGTTTTATTGAAATGTGTCATCGATAATTATTCCTAGATCCATACAAACATCTCTCCAAGCCTCTATCAAATAAACCCCCTCTTCCAATGCAAACTAAAAATTGTCCCTCTCATAAATGAAATCAACTTGACTCCAATAAGCAACACTACTACCATTTCTTCTCAAGTGTACCATACCAAATCTCCCTCTAAACAAAAGCCATTAGCTTATACGTTCACATTTCCTACTATACCTTTATTTGGAGATGTACTCCCTAACCCAGGTCCCACTTCTAATAATATCTCCACATCTCCACTCAGAATTAATTCTTACAAATCCATTTACATGGTAAATATAAACCTTCAAAGTATTCACAACAAAATTTCTAATTTTCATACATGGATCACTCATAACCAACCAGACATTATTGCCACCACCCAGACCTGGCTTAAACCCTACATTAAAGATTCAGAATTTCTTCCTCCAAGCTTTAAAACAATAAGACCTGATTTTTCCCAACACCTTTAGCATAGTTCCTTACTCAAATCCTGTTCCCTAGTTCACCAATGCCAACATTCTTATTTCCTTCCTAAAAATTAACAACTGTAAAAATCTGTGCATCATAGTTATCTACTTACCTCCTGGCAAGATTGCACCCCTATTAGAAGAAATCCTTGCATGGATTTCTACTAATATCAAAAATGAAACTATTATCCCAGATGAAGTAAATATCAACTGGCCTAACCTCAATTCCAACATTCCTATCTCTGTATTAATCTAGTCAACTTCACACAGCTCATAAACACCCCAATCAGATTAAATAAGGATAACACCACAGGATCTATCTTAGATTGGATTCTTGTCTCCAATCCCAATAAAATATCTGAAGCAAGTACTCTTCCAAGCACCCTGAGTGACCACCTGACTGTTTGTATCCACCGCTCCCTCAACTCCTACCAAAACCAACACCATTACAAACAGATAAGGAACCTAACTGCATTTAATCCACTTACTTTTGTTTATACTCTCAAAAAGATAAACCGGCACAACCTAAAAACTCTCCTTCTCAATAATGCCATTGTTTATTTTAATACTATTTTCCTGAACACACTAAATAGCCTAGCTCCCCTTCACATGAAAGGAGTCAAAACTAAATTTTCCCCATGGCTGACCAAGCCTACATAAGACCTGATGGACTCCAGAAATAAAATATGGAAACAATATCAAGCCAATAGAAACCAGCCAGACCTGATAAAATTGAATCATTTCCATAATCAGGTAAAAAAAAAAAAAAACTAGTCAACAAAGGTAAAAAAGAATACTGTTCAAAACTACAGTCTAACTATAAACAACCCCACCCTAAAATTCTGGAATTCCATCACATCACTGCTGACCCTGGCACAAAAACCAACCCATGTCCACATCCTGACAAGCCTCAAGAAATAGCCTCTCTCTTTTACTCTTTCTTTATAAATTCTATAGCTGACATTACTGCTAGCTTTCCCATGCTAAAGGCAGCATAAGTAGCACAGCTTTGCCTAAAGCTTCCACTACTCTCCCAAATACTACATGCACCACTTATACCCAAGACACTGACTCGTTAACACTACATGCACTGCTTATAACCATGATGCAGACATCCTAACACTACATGCACCCCTTTCTACCCAGGATGCTGCCCAACACTATGTGCAGCCTTTATACCCAGGACACTGCCTGCCTAACACTGCATGCACCCATTATACCCAGGACACTGACATCTTAACACTACATGTACCCCCTTATACCCAGGATGCTGACACCCTAACACTAGATGCACTCCTTATACCCAGGTCATTGACACCCTATCCCTACATGCACCCCTTATACCCAGGATTCTGCCTCCTTAACACTACATGTGCCCCTTATACCCAGGATGCTGACATCATAACACTACATGCACCCCTTATACCCAAAACACTGCCTCCCTAACACTACATGCACCCCTTATACCCAGCATGCTGACACCCAAACACTACATGTACCCCTTATACCTATGACATTTACAGCCATTCAACTCCCAATTTCACTCTCAGTCCCATTTCTATCACAACTATAAAAGACTTTTGAAGCTCAATCCCTACTCTAACACTCCTGACAATATAACCCCACCTAGTTTCTAAAGCTTGCAGCAGATGTCAATGCATTCTCTATGTCTCCTTACTAACTGATCCATTCAGGAAACCTATATGCCCAAATCATGGAAGAAAGCATTTATCCTCCCTCTTCATAAAGACAGCAAAAGCATTGATATCACCAACTTTTGCCCAATTGCTATTATTTCTCCTATCTCCAAGATCTTGCAAAAGTGCATCCACATTCAGCCTATGCAAAATCTTCTTTGCAATCATCTTCTGTCTTCTAGACAGCATGGAATCAGACCTGGCCATAACACAACAAATGTCTCATATCTTCCTTGGATGCTATTAACAGAGCATGTGGTGCTGGGGAAATAGTCTCTAACCTCTTCTTAGACCTATCAAAGACTTTTGATACAGTGTTCCACCATTTACTACTTTCACAACTGTTTAACAGTGGACTTTTCCCCACCACTCTCAACTGGATCTTAAGCTATTTAAATGACAGGCAACAGGCTGCCAAATTGCAAAACTCTACCTCTCCTTACCTTAACACCTCTACTGGAGTTCCTCAAGGCTCCATACTTTGTCCCCTCTTATTCAACATTTTCATAAATAATTTTCATTCTTCTATGACCCATGGATCCCTCATTCAATATGGAGATGACTTAACTATTGTATGTTCAGCTGATTCTATTTCCAAACTTCAGCTCAAAACTCAAAAAGCCTTCTCCATCACTGAATCCTGGATGTATAATAACCACCTACCAGTAATCCAGATAAATCCAAAATCCTGTTATTCACCGCTAGGACATCAACCCCATTAGATAAAACCAAGTTCAATACCTATTCTCAAAGTAATGCACACATAGAACTTGTTAGCCACAAAAAACTGCTAGGAACCTCCATAGATCAACACCTAAAATTTGATATTCACTTGCAACACAATATCCAAAAAAACATCAGAAATTATGAATTCTTTATAGGCACAACCACTTTGTCAGCTTTGCACTAAACAAGCCCTTGCCTACATTAACCTACTTCCTACTCTCAAGTATGGTGTCCCTCTACTTATGAGCCTTCAAACTGCACTAAATGTCAAGCTTGAGACTTGTTATAGTAAAATTGCCAAATTTGCAACTAATTCCAAAAACTTCACCCCCAATGTACTGCTCTATACTCCCTAAAATGGCTGGAGCTGCCAAACAAACTACCTCAGCTATCTAGAACTAACTACAGCACACAAACTGATCTTTAAATCTTCAGATTGTCCTGTCCTTAGTTCAATATTCACTAACTACCACCCAAAGATCTGACAATCAGCAGCTTCTGCATGTTTACAAACCTCCACCTGGCCAAATTCTTTACTCCTACTTTCTAGCCAGAAATTGGAATGCTCTATCTACAGTAAAACCATTAGAACAACCCAGAATCCTGTCCATTTCAAAATTCTTTATATGAATACCTAATTACCATCTGGAACTGTACTTGCACTTAGCTTCCTTAGAATATCTAACTCTAGTGATATTTTTCTACTTTTATGCCATGTTCACCTAATTTCCTGTCTGCTCTAATTACCTCAACAATGTTGTAATGTTGCTTCTACAGGTTTAACCACTGGATTACTGATGGTGTTTTTATATTGTAAACTATTTTTTCTAAGTTGTATTTACCTATGTATGAAATTCTACTTTTATGTATGTACTTATTAAATTTTCTCTAATTACCTCAAAAATGTTGTAATGTTGCTTCTACAGGTTTAACCACTGGATTAGTGATTGTGTTTTTATGTAGTAAACAAATTGTTTCTTAGTTGCATTTTACCTATGTATAAAATCCTACTTTTATTCATGTACTGAGGAGCTTTTCCCTCAGGCCTCCACTAAAAACTGGTTCTGAATGTCCCATTGGACTTTCCAGGTAAACAAACTGCAAATACAAAAATAAAAAAATAAAAAAATAAAAAACTATCGATGCTGTAGTAGTGTTCATATATCCTCTTTTCCAATGTGTTATATTTTTCCCACATAGTAAACATGACAATGGTCGCAAAATGTTAAATAAACCACCCTGGAAATGTTGCAATCACAATAAATGTTCATCTTAAAATCAGACTTTTAAGCTTTAGATGCTGTTCCTCAAAATATACTTGCATTCAGGGCAAGCACCACATTTTTTGCACCCCCATTTAACTTATTTTCTCCAACATTTGTGCACCATTTTACAAACCTTTCCTTTATATTCAAATGCCTTTTGTAAATAAACCATGGTGGATAGCCTAATATTTTCTTACAAGTCTCATCATATTCAATGCATTTCCAATCACTTACTAATGTACACTTAACTTTGTGACTTTCTACCCCATATTGAATTGCCGTAGTAAATTCATAATTTTATACATCACTGCTAGTTTTACCTTTATCATTACTCATCACTGTTCCCACCACTTTTAGTGAATGAAGCCTCTCCTAACAATGGAGAATACATTTTTTAAACAAGAAATAACTTTATTATCACTTATGACATAGACCATCATACATTTATATAAATGAAAGTAAACCATATTGACATCATCCTAGCTGCAAGTATTTTACATCACAAACCATGCCACATAATTTAAGTTGCAAGCATTATACATCACTTAGAATCTACCCAATCATTGCCAGTCAGACATTACATACCTCATTCTTTTAAACCTCATTCCCCCTGTATGTATTGTTCCCACAATTCCCATTTTTTCTATGTAATTTGGTCCTACCCTTTTCTAAATATCCCAAGTTCAGTTTTATCTCTCTTACTATATTCACTATTTCTAGTACAGTTGATTTAGACTTTGATGTCCATGTTCTAGTAACCACTTTGAAAAAGGCCTGTGGGCCGAAACCAGTCTGTTTTTGTACATTAAAACTAGATATTTGTTCCAGTTGAGTGCTGGCTGTTTTGTTTTTTTGAAATTTCAGTTCTGTATCATAGTTCAGAAAAATCATTTCTCTAGTTATAACAGTTTTTTCATCTTTTTCTGTATTACTTCAATTTTGATTTCATTTAACATTGCCAACAGATAGCCGCTGTCTAAACGCATCTTACATAAATTATTCACAGTTTAATCAATCTGTATGTTAGTTACACTCTAGCACAGATTTTGTTTTTTTTGAGGTTTACATCCTCCTGTTCATACAATGTGATTAATTATTTAGATGTATCAATACTGAAGGACTTGGTAGGAAAGAAATTTCATTCTAGACTTTACAGAAAACCTAGTCATTTAAAATTTTTTTCCATTTTACTAGCTATCACCCAGTGTTTGAAAACAGGGATTTGGTAAAGTGGCAGATGATATGTACTTTAAGATTAACATCTGAGGATGACCAATTTATGACAGAAATTGATCATTTATGTAAGATGTTTTTTGGACAGGAGCTATCCATCAGCATTGCTAAATGAAATCAAAGTTGAAGTAATGCAAAAAAGGATGAAAAAAATGGATTCTGCATTGTCAAGATAGGTTTCTTTTAATAAAAGTGGTGGGTATAGTGACAGATAAATACCACTAATGCAGTTTATAAGCATGAGTTAAAGTATAATTAGAATAAGTTTTATTAATTTGTTTCAGAAAAAAAAAAAATCCACTTAACCCGAGTTCATACTTGGGTGCTTAGACTTGATTATACAGAACTTCTATGGCAAATTAGATTAAATGGTAGTAAACACTCTGATATGAACAATTCTGTCTCTTTAAGTAGCATTTTGAAACTAAGTGCTCCTGAGCTATAGTGCCATTTCTTTTTAGAGCATCTTTAATTGTCATGAATTAATTTATGACTATTAATATTATTTATTTTGATTCATTTATACAATTTTTACAACATGTTTCAATATGCTAGGAATCTTTAGGTGATTTTAAAACATTATTGGCAATCGGTCATATGACTTTTTAAGTTATATATAAGCGGCTATTGTATGCTGCTTTGAATATTTTGATGAACTTCATTTGAAATTACTGGATGAAAGTGTTCAACTTGTATACTAAAGTTAAAAATAAAAAATCAAACTGGACCACAACAGTCAGTCGCTTCACTTTATTACAAAGCCAAATAACTAAGCGCTTTCGCCAGGTACAAGCACTGGTTTCTTCAGAGTCATTTGGTCAATCAACAAACACAGTTTTAAATATCAAACTCCAGTATCCAGAGACCAATCAAATATACAAAACTCATGACATCATACACATATCATTCCTACTTAAAGGACCATACATTTAACTAAATAATAATTAAAACAGTATCTAAATCTTGTTTAAATTATGCGTATTTAAAACACTATGGTGACATTAAATTATAAGGCAGGACAGCATAATTTTAAAATACTTGTAAAATATTAGAAACATTTTGAATATACATATATAACACAACACATCCTAGCCTTTAGATCTTGTTAGCCCTGAGTTTTAAAACGGGCATTAGGGAGGTGCTGTCATTTAACCCAGGCAAGCTCAAAGGATTCAGCCTGCGCTGCCATTGTAGTTCATTCACTTCTAGTTCAGCATTGGCACCCCCCACCCTTTCACTACTGTGCACTCTATCCACAACAAAAAATAAAAAACTTTTTAAAATTCACACAATTTTTGCTGTGTAAATAAAGTGCATTGTGTTCATTCCTATTCTTCATACATCTCAGGTGTTTCGAAATTCTATCACCTGGCCTGCAAATGGTTTTCCCAACGTAAAAACCATTGCAGGCTGTACAGGTTGCCACATAAACAAGTTTGGTACTGTTACAATTACATTTCCCAGGACATGAAATGGAGAATTTATAATCCCTTATAAACAAATATGGACCATCATTAATAAAACGACAATGCCTACACATGCCTCATTTTGACATCAATGATGTGTTATATTTTCTCCCATCAAAATTAATCTTGAGGATGTTTTTTAAGTTCTTACCCCTACCATACATTATCTGTGGTTCTTTACCCAAGATGTCTTTTGTAGTGTTATTCAGACAAAACTTCCATCCATTACAAATTCTCCATTTCATGTCCTGGGAAATGTAATTGTAACAGTACCAAACTTGTTTATGTGGCAACCTGTACAGCCTGCGATGGTTTTTACGTTGGGAAAACAATTTGCAGGCTGGGTGATAGAATTTCGAAACACCTGAGATGTATGAAGAATAGGAATGAACACAATGCACTTTATTTACACAGCAAAAATTGTGTGAATTTTATAAAGTTTTTTATTTTTTGTTGTGGATAGAGTGCACAGTAATGAAAGGGGAGGGGGTGCCAATGCTGAAGCAGAAGTGAATGAACTACAATGGCAGCTCAGGCTGAATCCTTTGAGCTTGCCTGGGTTAAATGACAGCACCTCCCTAATGCCCGTTTTAAAACTCAGGGCTAACAAGATCTAAAGGCTAGGGTGTGTTGTGTTATATATGCATATTCAAAATGTTTCTAATATTTTACAAGTATATTAAAAGTATGCTGTCCTGCCTTATAATTTAATGTCACCATAGTGTTTTAAATACAAATACATCTGGAGCATTTCTCCCCGGGCCTCTGCTGAAAACAGGCTCTGTGGAACCTAGTCGGACATTCCTGGTCAACAAATGTCAAATAAAATAAAAATAAAAAAATAAAAAAATAATTTAAACAAGATTTAGATACTGTTTTAATTATTATTTAGTTAAATGTATGGTCCTTTAAGTAGGAATGATATGTGTATGATGTCATGAGTTTTGTACATTTGATTGGTCTTTGGATACTGGAGTTTGATATTTAAAATTGTGTTTGTTGATTGACCAAATGACTCTGAAGAAGCCAGTGCTTGTGCCTGGTGAAAGCGCTTAGTTATTTGGCTTTGTAATAAAGTGGATCGACTGACCATGGTGGTCCGGTTTGATTTTTTATTTTTATTTTTATGCTGTCAGTTGGTCCTGATGGACTAGTTTTGTTTGTTTTTTTTTTTTGTTTTGTTTTTTTGTATATTAAAGTTACACATTTGTACAAAAGTTGGTCACCTGGGTTTTATTTCATTGTGGAAAGTGATCCTGGCATTTGGGCAAGTGTTGACCTTGTTTGGTTTTGATTACAAATTTCTAGGATCCCACAAATAGAACTCAGTGAACTAGCATCAACTGGATATCTCTCTACAGGTATATGATATCACTGAAGACCACCCAGTGCTGAAATCAGTTCCCTCTGCCACGACCCTCTTAGAGGCCAGCATGGAACTTGCTTCTTGCACATCCTCCGAGGCTTTACAAATGTCCACAGAGGACATGGAGGGGGAACCATGGCTGAACATATCTGAGGGGCCTAAGGGAATTCCCTAGATCTTAGTTAGGGAGGAAGTTCCTGGTACCCTAAATTAGGTGAGACAGGATTCTGAGCCACCAAGATTGGTTGAAGCTGATATCACCCTTAAGAAAAGACAGAAAACTAATCACATTTCTCCCACTCCCATAGATTTTCAGAAGGAGTGGCAGGATTTTACTCAGGGCTTGTCTAATGTGTTGATGGCTTTGAGACCACCCCAGGAGGTTTCTGTTTATGCCCCTCTTTGGTCTTCTACTCCAAAAAGATCTAGGAAACCTGATTACTCTGCTGAGGAATTAGTCTCAAATGAGGATTCCTTGGCCTACTCCTCCCAAGTGCCATCATCTTTAGATTATGGTTCTGGGGAATAGGAGTCCTTAAGTCATGACTCTCCTTTGGAAGAATTGTTCTTTGGGGATACAGTGGTTTACATGATGGAGCATTTTAAGTGGGACTGCTGCCAGGTTTCTGACATCCAGGAAAGGTATTATGAGTTGCTGCAGAGGTCCTCCCCTAAGCCTTCTGCTGTTCCCCATTCTTGGCTGCTCTGTATAGTTTTTGGCTGCTTCCTTGGCACATGATTAGCAACCTCCTGCCCTAAGAAGCCTGACCATTTCTACAAGGTACCTGAGGCTATAAAGTTTCTTTATAGGTATCCATCTTCTTACCCAGCTGTCGACTCTTCTTCTGCTGATAAACCTTCCTTGGTTCTGCCTTCTTCTAAGATTCTTCCCTCTGACAAGGATATTTGAGCTATGGAGACATTAGGGAAGAAGGTTTGCATTTCTGCCACCTTGACTTTTCATGACATAAATTATCAAATTCACATGACCAGGTATACTTTATCCCTTTTATCTCAGATTGGGGGGATTCTGTCTGAACTGCCTGATTCTGAGGTTAAGACCACTGTTCTTTCTTTGGTGGGAACCACTTCACAGGTAGCCCATCACTCCATCAAATGAAGTTACAATGCTGCTGATGCCTCCTCCAGAACTGCTGTTTCAAGCTCTGCCATGAGGCAGCATTCCTGGTTTCATCTTCAGACTTTGCCTAATGATATTAAGGGTAAGTTTATCGATGCTCCTTTGGATAATGAAAATTTCTTTGGTACTTCAGTGGCTGGACCTTGCAGGATCAACAGCCTCATCAGCTTCTAAAGGTAAGAAAGTCCCAAGGACTATTTTTTCTGACAAATCAACTCGAATGCCTAAAGCTCAAAAACCTTTCAGGACAAATCTGCCTCCATCTGACATTCTGCCTTCCTTTTTCCATGGGCAGGTTCTCCCTGTTTCTCAGACTTTCTCTGCCACTCCCTGTTTGGCAACAAATTACTTCAGACTCTTGGGTTTTGTTAATCTTTCAAGGCTACTTCATGGTCTGGAAATCCCCTCCCCCCATTTTTGGGGCATTTTTCATCCTCCTTCAGATGAAATTCTCCATTTTCAAGGGTACTTCAGGGTTTACTGGATCAAGGTAGCGCTCACCCCATTTCAGAGGCCCTAAGGAGTACAGGGCTTTATTCCAGGATATTTCTGATCCTTAGAAAGGAGTGGTCCAGGAAGTCTGTTCTAGAACTTTCTATTTTGTATACTTTTATCAAGGTAACCACCTTCAGGATTCTTTCTCTCCAGACACTATTTACCCTCTTGCTAACACTGGCCTTTCTAGTGTCTTTGGATATGACGGACACCTGTCTTGATATTCCCATTTACCCTCTATTCAGGATTTATTTACATTTCTCTGGTTCTTCCTCTCATTTTCAGTTCTCTGCTTTACCCCACAGCCACAAGGGTATTCACCAAGTACTTGGCTCTAGTCATAGCTTTCTGCAGACTTCAAGGACTACAAGTATTTCATTATCTGGGCAATCTGCTCCTTTAGGCTTCCTTTCCTATCATGCACCTGCAGGACCTGAACTTTAGCAGACTTGTGTTGCACAGTCTTGGTTTCACCATCAATCTCCAGAAGTCTCTCATAGGTTCATAGGATGTTGCTAGGTTATTGAGCCGAGGGTCTTTACAAGCAAAGCCATTAGATCTTAGTATAATACTAGATGAGAGATACTATCTATGCCTAAGGTTTTTCTAGCAAGGACTACCCATGTCTTGGAGAGAAGCTGGGACAATCCCCAGCAGAAATGTATGGTTTCTCATCCGGTCATCCAGGTTGTCCTTAAACAGAGTCATGTTTTCTACTATCTCCATAACAAAGGATGGTTCTCCTAGTCAGGATCACATCTCTCGAGGTTGCAGTATCTAAACTGTTCCAATGCTGGCATCTCTGCCTGCTCCCAAGGTGCTGTCTCTAACAACCTACTTCCAGTCATTACTTATTCAGTCTCTCATGCCTGTCAGGGAATTTTAGGGGGTGCTGGGGTTGAAGGCATTGGTCATCTGCATGCTACCCTTTACCAAGCTTCATATGAGGAAGTTTCAGTGGTACATGTGGTTGGTGCAGCCTCAATACATTCACCCTCTGGAGTTTGCAGCCCCATTACTCCCTTGTCTAACACTTGAGCTTCATGTGTGGATCCAGCACATAATCCTCAACACAGGCCTTTCTTTCCAGCCTCCTGCTCTATCTCAGGAGCTCTTTACAGATGCTTCAGATCAGGGGTGGGGGCTGCTTCTGGCAGTTTGACGATTCAGGGTCTCTGGTTCCCTCATCAGTGACTGGATCACATCAACATCAGAAAGATGAATTCACCTATCCTTGCTCTCCAGGCCTTCTACTCCGTTTTGACTCCAGGTCCTTTAGGTGTCTATACAAACAACACCACAGCCATGTGATACATCAACAAGCAGGGTAGCAAAAAATGTATCTTCTTTGCAGACTAAGCACTTCAGGCCTGGAATCTAGGTATCCAACTGAAGGTTTCCCTTCAGGCAGTGTACATTCTTTCAGGACAAAACCTGGTGTCAGACTGTCTGAGGAGGACCAGTGCACAACTTCTTCAACAGAAGCCTCAGAAAGAGGTGTTTCTGGACATAGTTCCTTGGTGGGGTATTCCTCAAGTGGACCTCTTTGCCTCCACTCTGAAGAGGCAGCTTCCTCACTTCTGTTCCAGAACCCTCAAGTCATCTTACTTGGAGGGTGGTCTTTTTCATGGAAGGGGATGCTCTTTTATGCTTTTCCTCCTCTTTCTCTTCTTCTCAGGGTCTTATACAGCATCAAACAGTACTCTCCAAAAAACCTGTTGATGAGTCTACTTTGGTCAAGACAGTTCTGGAGCCTTCTGGCGAGGGACAATCAGCACAAGAGACCTCACTGAATGGATCTTCTCACACAAGACATGTGGTCTCTCTTTCACTCTCATCTGCCCACACTTCAATTGATAGTATGGGTGATAAGGTTTGAATCCCCTTTCAACACCAGTTTTCTGAGGACATGCTTATGATTTTGTAGGAGGCCAAGAAACTCAATGCCAGAAAATCACAGTTAACAGCCTACATATCATTGCTGGAACCTGTGTCTAACAGAGCTCTTTTCAAACTATCTGGAAATATACAGAGCTAAGTATATATTTTTTGGTTCTTCAGAACTGTGTACTGTAAATTGTTGTTGGACTAATTTTATTCAGAGTTGTGCAATGTTATTTTTGATTCACTGTATAGTTTTTCAGATCTCTGCTGAAAGTGTTTTGTTCCACGCACCCTCCCTATTTCTGGTTTGTTGTTTAAATTTGGTGGCTTTTGCAGTTGCCCGCCCCACTATAGATTTGATCTGGGACACTCCCCCCAGTCCCATCTCTTTACCACATTCTACCTAATACACTCCTTCTGCACTTGTTTTTAGTCATTTTTAATTTAATTGCATTTTTTAAACTGTGTTTGGTCTAATATTGCTACATACTCAAGTGTGCTAACTTGCACTGCATTTGAATTGTTTTTACTGCTGTTTTAGCTACTTTTCTGTAACAAAAAAAACAAAAAAACAAAAAAAAAACTGTAAGCCTGTTTCCTACCTTTCCTGTAACTAGTGTAGTCCAGATACAGATTTGCTGTATCCATGACTGTATGTAAGCTTCTGAGCCCCCCCCCAAGCCTTTCTTTGTTGGAGGGAAGCCTTCTAGCTTGTCAGTGGGAGTGGTAAGCACTAGGTAACCTGTCTACCACATAAGTAGTGGTTCTGGCCCAGAAATTGTAATTATTGGCCATCTGGGCAATCTTTTCCATCTCTCTCAACTTTCTGATTTGAAAGCCCGCATTTGCACTTGTTTCTTTCCTGTAACTAGTGCAGATACAGATTCTTAGTTTTAGCACTTGAATTTGCTTATTCGTGCTCAGCACTTTTTCAGAACTTGTTGTAAGGACTAAATAAGCTACTAATTATTATAGCACTCAACCTTCCTCATTACCTAGAGGAAAACAGTTTATGCACTTATTTCCTCACTTGTTAGAGAAAAACAGTTCTTGTACTCACTTTCCTCACTTATCCAGAGGAAAATAGTTTTTTATTCAGGCATGTCCAAAGGTCAGCTCCTAGTGTTGAATCTGGGCATCTTGGGGCAATGTAGAAATTGCCACATGTACACAGACAACCCTCTCCTCCTACCACCCAACACTACAACCTGTGAGAGATGCACTTATCAAGCCAAACTGGAGGTAAAGCTCTCTCCAACCAAGACTGAACTTGACATTCAAGAGGAGAAGGTAAACACTTGCACCACACCACACTTATCACGTAGTCTCACTAAATCTACACCACCAAAATCCACACATAGAAACACAAAAACATTTGTGGAGGCTCTCATTAATAATCTGCCCAAGCAACAGAGACCTCCAAAGCAGAAACACAAGCAACTTCCACCCCCCAACACAACCCAAATGACACATAGCCCACAGACTCAGTGTGCCACTCAAGCACAGCCAATAAGGCAAAACAACGTATCCAACACACTAGTCATAGATGACTCTATAGTCAAGCACACTGATGTCCCACTCACCAGGCTAAACAAGGAGAAGGTTACTGTCAGCTGCCTGTCGGGTGCAGGATCCACCACATAACCCACGCACTCAGGTCACTCCACAACAAGTAAAAATATGACTCTGTCATTGTCCATGTTGTTGTGAATGACCTGAGACATACCTCCCTGGACTACATGAAAAGAGACATGGAGCTCTCCGATCTTGTAGCCCAGGCAGGTATGACCCTAGCCCTGAGTAGCATTCTGCCATTGCCCAGAATGATACTGCAGTACAAGGACAAAATGATTAACTTCAACAATTTGCTAAGCTTCTGGTGTCATTCTAAGGAGATCCAGTATATGTCTGCTTGGGATGACATAGTCGACAGACCACGATGCTTTGCCAGAGATGGCCTGCACCTGTCACCCCTGGGATTCCGGATACTGGCTAAGGCTCTTGCCACCCCTATAGTGCCTTTTTTAGGCAAGGTTCAAATGACAAATTCACCACCATAACAGGAACAGGCAAGCAAAAACTGAGGGTAATGCTACTCAATGCTAGAAGTCTAAATCTCAAAATGCACTCACTCGAGGCACTCCTTAAAATGGAGAACATCGATATCTGTGCAGTGACTGAGACCTGGTTCAAGGCTCCAGAGAGCACCCCTGCACTACCAGGTTATAACTCATACCACACTTTTCGGCCATGTAACCTGGACCGGAACACCAAAGGCGGAGGTGTGTCCATATTCATTAAGGATATCCACACCTCCAGGCTAGTTGTTCAGCATAATGCATCTGAGGTTATCCAAGTGCAACTAACTCTGAGCAAAACTGCAATCCAAATTGCAGCTTGCTACAGATCCCCCACCATGCCCCAGGATTCCCACTCCTCTTTTCTTGATGTACTGCAAAATATTAGGGTTCAACCAAACACCCTAATAATGGACAATTTCAACTACCCCACCATTAACTGGGAAAACTACTCTTGTGCCAACTCCTTCACACAACGCTTTCTGGAATTCATAAACTCCAATGCCCTGGATCAACTTATCCACACCCCCACCAGGGGCAACAATATCCTAGACCTAGTCATTACCAACATGAGTGACCGGTGTTCCACACCTGAAGTCAACTCCTCATTGGTCTGATCTGACCATAAGCTAATCACCCTTGATATCCACATCCCACCCCCATCCCCCATTAAGGAAACCGTGGTAAAAAGTTTCTCCAAAGCCAACTTCTTGATTCTTAAGACAGAAGTGGTGAACTTCATGACACCCATGCAGATGGACAATACAGTTATGACTGCTGAATCCGACACAAATGCACTCTATAAGCACTTACACGAGTGCATGGATAGTGCTATCCCAAACAGAACCAAGATGCTATCCACCAAAAAAAGAAAGCCAATCTGGTGGTCATCTGCCATAAACAAACTGTACAATAGAAGGAAGAAATTGTTGCAAAAGAGAGTAAAATCCCATGAGTGGAGGAGCTCCCTGGTCAGCCTCAGTAAGAAGCTGAGATCCCTTATAAGATCCTACAAAGCTAGCCACGAAAACAAAATTGCCACTGATTCTAAGGACAACCACAAAGCATTCTATAGCTATGTCAAGAATCTCAATGGCAACACCAAGATCTGCTCTGAGTTACAGCACAACTGCATGAAAATTACAGAACCAACTGATATTGCCAACATCCTGGCAGATAGATTCAGTGCTAACATTACCCCCCCCCTCACCCCCTAAAGGGCCCATATCTATACAGGAAGAATGCAGTGTCCCTGTAATTACAACTACGCAGGTAAAAGCTGCACTCTTTAAAGCCAAAAACACAGCATCCTTGGGACCGGACAACATCCCAGGCTGCATTTTACACTAACTTCAGAATGAACTGGCTCCTCAACTAAGCACCATGTTCAATCATAGCCTCACATCAGGCTTTTTGCCCACTGAATGGCGTACAGCAACAGTTATCCCACTCCATAAAGGGGGAGCCACCACTGATCCTGGGAACTATCGCCCTATTAGCCTGACGAGCCTGGTCTGCAAGGCCATGGAACGTATCATCATGGAACTCATAAAAAAACACATTGGTAACCTCCAAACACTGGATCCCACCCAGTTTGGGTTTGTGAAAGGCAGATCATGCCTCCTGAACCTGATCGACTTCTTTGAGGCAGTCACCAAAGCTGTATGAGGGTAAGGCTTTCGACACCATTCCCCATTCTGGAATTACAGCTAAACTCACTAAACTAGGTATAAATCCCTATGTCACAAGATGGGTTGCCAACTGGCTCACTGACAGAACACACACTGTAAAAGTTGCAAACTCCAAATCTGACCTCAGACCAGTGACGAGTGGAGTACCACAGGTTTCAGTCCTGGGACCTCTCCTGTTTGGTATCTACTTCTCTGAAGTACAGGCTAACACAGAAGTCCTCTGGCTAATGATGTTTGCAGATGATTACAAACTAGGAGCCATAGTCGAGTCCCCAAATGATGTGGAAATCCTACAGAAGGGCCTCTCTGAGACAGATGCCTGGTGTCAGAGCCATGGCCTCAAGCTCATTGCCAAAAAGTGTATTGTCATCCCCTTTGGTAAAAACTCTGTACCCATGAACTACTACATAGACAACAGTCTACTTAACACTGAATGTGTGATAAGAAACCTTGGGACCCAGGTGGACAGTGGTCAGTCCTTTGATAGTCACATTGCCACATTAGTCAGGAAGTCCTTCTACGTAGCACACCTCATCATAAAAGGGTTCTCATCCAGGAAAAATAAGGTCATTGTTCCCCTCTACTCAACACTCATTAGAGCCATTATAGAGTACAGTGCCCCTTTTGGAATTTACCTCACAAGACATCTGCAGCAGCTGGAAAGGCCACAGAAGTACCTCACAAAGAGGATTACTGGCCTCAAACAGATGCCCTACACTGACTGTCTCAAAAAAATCCAGCTTTACTCCATAGCATATCGCCTACTCCATGGTGATCTCTGCCTAACATATAAAGCTATGTCAAACCCAGAGCTGTTGGACATGCTACACCTAAAGAAATCCCAATCCCTCTGAGCTACATGCTCTAGGGACCTAAACCTTGTCACCACAATAAACAGGACATGCTCGAGGGATAGATTCCTGTCCCAGAGACTTCCCATACTCTGAAACAGGCTACCCATCTATGTCAAGCAAAGTTCTTCATTAGCACTCTTCAAGAAAAATCTTGATGAGTAGATGGGAAATAGGAAATACACCCCGGGGATCACTTCTGCGTCTCTGCTCGACAGTGGCACAGGAAAATAACTTTCTTGGGTGGCATAAGCCAGGGAACCTTGTTGGCTAGGCTTACATAGGCCCTTGGGCCGATAGCCTAGTACCTACCTATGAACCTATGAATCATATATGTCCAAATGGAAGAGCTTTTCTGGTTGGAGTCTGAAGCTTCACAAAGATCCATTTAGCTCTCTCCTACTTGAATCAACTGCTCCATGCTGTTTTTTTATATTTTTCTATTAAAATCTCAGTTGTCAGCAATCTCTGCTTCTCTGCCTTTGAAGCTACCTTTGACCTCTCATTTTGAGGTTTAACAATTCCTGAAAGGTGTCCTCCACATCAGTCCCCCA
Source organism: Protopterus annectens (assembly GCF_019279795.1). Lineage (NCBI taxonomy): Eukaryota > Metazoa > Chordata > Ceratodontiformes > Protopteridae > Protopterus > Protopterus annectens. Next base: position 1,223,713,732 of record NC_056733.1, read on the forward strand.
GAAAAGATCATCCCTCCCTGGGACCTTAATTTTGATCTTGAGCAATTGAGTGAGACTCCCTTTGAACCTACTGCTTCTTCTTCTCTGCAGCATTGTACCTTAAAGACTATTTTATTGGTTGCTCTCACCTCTGATAAGATAAACTCTAAGCCTTGATGGCAGTTGCCCCTTTTTTGATTTTTCATAGGGACAGGGTATATCTGCATATTAACCCTTATTTTATGCCCAAGGTTGTCACTGAGTTGTCCCTTAATCAGTCTGTCCAGCTTCCTTTGTTTTCCTTCTCTACAATCTGCTAGTGAGAAGATTCTCCACATCCTGGATCTGTATAGACAGCTCAAGTATTGTTTAGACAAGATAAAGTCTATACATAAATTTGAGCAACTTTTTGCTTCTTTTCCTGCCAGAACATTGGGTGTGGCTGTTTCTAAGCAAACCATCTCCTCCTGTATTTCGAAAGCCATTTCCTTTTGTTATTTATTTCATGGATAAACAGTTTTCTACCTCTGCTCAGGCCTATTCTACCATGACAGTGACCTCCTCTGTGATTTTCTGTAAGGGTTTTAACACAAGTTCCATCCTTGAAGCTATTACTTGGTCTTCTGTGTCACCTTCACTCAACATTACAAGCTGCATGTCATTTGCAGAACCAGGGTGGGTTTTTCTGAGGCTATCTTTCATGGGTTTGTGGAGGGTTTCTGTTTGCCTTCCTCCTCCCATTCCTTATAGTAGCTTTTGTACTCTCTCATTGGTTATAAATACTGCAACAGTGAATGTAAGGGCATAGTACAGTTGTGCCAAATCTTGCCATAACAGTAGATGTCCTTCTCCTCACTGTTGCAGTATTCAGTCCCTCCCTCCTTCCCCTTTTCTTCCTTTTTATCTGTTGGGTACATCTGCCTGGCTGTGGGTCTTTGCCCTTCATTTTAGTCATCTCCCTTTCCCTGGATGTACATGTTCTCCTGTCTCCTGGGGTGGCTCTTGTTCTCCTGTGGAACTTCAGTTCCGAGTTTGGAGTGTCCACATGTTACCTTTACATCCTAAGCTAATGTTGTGAGTATACATCCGATGTTCAACACTGGTAAGAATGAAACACTTCAGTATACTGGCTGAACATAGGTCTATCCGTGACAGAAGATTCCATCAGCTATGCATACTGCAACAGTGAAGAGAAGAACATCAACGGTTATTTTACATAACTGTGCTTTCTTAGCCTCAGTAAAAAACAAAACAAATGCCTCTGGAAGAGATTGCAAATAATATTCTTGACATTTTTCCCATGAATATAGCTTCTTCATTTACTACATTTCTCTTATCTCCTCCCCCAGTGAAGCTTGACCATAAACATTAACCTTTAAAATTTGAAAAGGACCCCACAGGAAATATTTCTGAATTCTATGATTACAGACAAGTGAACCTTAACTTATTTTATATCCAGGTATTGAAATTCTCTTTTGATTACCTTAACTCTAATTTGCATATCTTGGGGAAGGGAGGTGGTCTGAATATCTACTTATTTGGCCCTTATAGAAATATTTGGGAATGTTGGGAGAGCTATAGGATCAGTGTTGCAATTTGCTGCCTCTAAGCTAGCGGGGTATGCACATGCAAGCAGAAGTATGTGTGGCACTTCCCTAGAAATGCAGCATACAACTGAGTCAATGGCCACTTCTACAAGGGGTTTTGGCTTGGGACAGAGCCTACATGTTTGTCAGGATGGCTTGCTTCCTCACATTAAACTCTCATCTTGGGTGGGGGAATGAACAGGTGGCTAGGTCTCTTATCCCGGTCAGGAAACAAATGGGCCATATGGTTCTTGCCCTGTCTAGGTGAGTGAATGAGGCTGGGTTTTAGCCCAATCAGTGTGCAGGTAGGGAGGTAGGGGAACCACTGGGCAAATTATGAGTTGACTAAAAAAATAGGCAAAATGCAGAACTAAAATATCACATAAAAGATTACCTTGTCCTGGATGGCAAATTCTAGTAGAAATAATTCTCCTAGGAGTCCTCAGTATGTGACACAAATAAATACTTTAACACCATCTTTAACTTTCTAAGTTCTATGTTCTAATTAAGATGTAAATCTGTAAAAAAAAACATTATAGTATGCTGACTTACCAGAGATACAAAAAAAAAGACATATGCAAACCACTCCATTATGAAATCAAAAATCTATGCAAGATGCTAAACAGATATTCATCGATCAAGAACACTACAATAATCCAACTCAACCAAAACTTCCTATTGGAGCAAAACTCCATACTAAGCTCTTGCAACAAAATATATTCATTCCATCCACTGTACATGTCAACTCTTTATAATCTATGTGCATTCAATGAACGTAAGAGCATGGGAACGATACTAACCAAATGATCATTGCTACTTTAAGATGCCCACCTCACTCAAGGGAAAAAATGTACTCTTTTATTTATAACAGTTTGCTAATATATATAACTCTTAACTGGTATAACTAATAGTTGCAATATCATGAAATCTGTGAATGCAGTCTATTGAGGTTTTCATTTTTATACTTGTTAAATGCATTAAGTACACAGGTCCAAGAACCCTTTTCAGGTGACCTGGGCCTCTAAGATGAAAAATAAAAAAGTGAAAATGTGAAATGATATTTATTGCAATGCAATAATCAGTTTATAATTAGCCAATATTTGGCATTACTTGTCAACCTAGAAGAGATGTATAATCAGATAACCATTAATACATAAGTGTACCATAATTGTTAGCATTTTATTCCTGATACATTTTTTGCAATAGGTGGAAATTATATAAACTGTAGGGTTAGCAGGTTAGGAAACTGAAATTTTGAAGGATGTGGTTGTCCTAGAAGGAAAACAAGGGAAGATGTATTAGTAGTATGGCATATTTACAGTATAATCTGTACTCTCTATAATACATGCACTGCTCTTCATATTTATGCATCTTACGGATACTATGCTTTCTGACCATTCTATATGTACTGATACAAGGGGCTGGATTCAATAAAGCCTACATGGTGTGCTAAACTGGGTGCATATCTCTGCATGATGCAGACTTGGTAGCGGACTGATTTGTATTCAGTAAGCAGCTCTATGCAAAGTGTACAGCCACACAAACATGGTAAACATTGTGGCATGCTAATTACAACATAATCAGCTGAATTGTATGCTAATCAACAGATTCAAGATGGAGGAGCTATTCAACATGCTATAAAGCCATCGTGTAGACTCAGTGCTGGTTTTGGCTTTGAATTCTAAAACCTTTTGAAATACAGCCATGCAAACTACTATAGACAGAAAGAATGTTAGGGGCTCTGTTGCTCTTCTGCATGTGTATGTGCAACAGGCCCATGCCTATGCTGCTGCTGTTGCTAATAGACCTTAGCCAAGAAGAAGTGTGTTTAGACCCTGTTTAATGTTTCATGGTCTGCAAGAGGTGAAAATAGTAGAGCACTACATGGTGGACAGAGACACACTACAGGAACTCTGCAACCTCAGTCATCCTCAACTAAGAGCAAGGGAAAACTGAGGGGAACTGATACTTGTGGAAACTAAGCTATGTGTAGCACTTAGAATATTAGCTACAGGAACCTTCCAGAAACCAACAGGGGATATGCTGGGGGTGTCACAGGCATCAGCATCCAGCCTGCTCCATCAATTCTGAACGTTATGTTACAACATGCCAGTGACTATATACATTTTCCTAGTACACCTGAGGACAGAGCTAAAACTATGCAAGATTTCTACCCTGTAGCTCACTTGCCTGAAGTTCTGGGTGCCATCGACTGCACTCATATTGAGATCAAAGCACCACCCGGGGAATAGAGAAGGTTTTACATAAACAGAAAGGGTTTCCACTCCATTAACTGCCAGATCATGTGTAATGCTAAGGGAATCATCCTGAATTTGTGTTGACAACCCTGGCAGTTTCCACGATTCCAATATCTGACACAACTCTCAACTTAGTCAGAGGTTTTCTAGGGGGGATATCCCACAAGGTCATTCACTGGGTGATGCAGGGTATGCACTCAAACCATGGCTCATGGCGCTCATCTGAAATGCACACACATCCACCAAAGAATGCTTTGATGATGCACATGCTCAAACAAGAAATATCATACAGCATTTCTGGGCTGATGAAGTCAAGGTTCCAGTGCCTAGATACATCAGGGAGAGCCCTGTATTACAATCCCTTACTTGTGCAGAAATTTTCACTGTCTTTGCTATCCTTATGATATTATCCTCAGGAAACAACTTCAATAGGGACACCAAGAGGAAGGGGCACACATCCCACCACCAATGGCAAGGTCACCACAGCCACATTCAGGTGAGGAGTTAGAGGAGGAACCACCAGCCGCTGTGGCTGTCAGTAGACATAAACATGCAAATTATGCCCTTGCACTGTCCAAGAGGCAATGTATAGCACACATGTTCACCACCTTAAGGGTACAACTTTCATCCTATGCACATACATACATTAAAATTGATTCCAGGCAATGCTCACAACCTTTACTTATCCATGTAATTGCTGTGTACTAGCATTACACAGAGTCAGCCCTGAATTAAATTTCTTGTAATTTCCAGACTATCCAGGTAAGTTTTGAACCTGGAATAGGAAAATAATTGGATAAGAATGCAAACAAATGGAAGATCCTTGAATACTGTTGCTTACTAATATTACCAAGTAGAAGGTATGTGAGTTTTATAGGAATGACATCAATACGTAACAGGACTTATGTCGATAGATGTCTGCTCTTTATCAACTAACAAGCCTCAAGTATCCAAGATACACAAAATAGAAAAACCTGTAAGAAAGCAGTACAATTCAAAAGAGCATCACAAACACATGCATATATTAAACACTTAGTCAGCTATGCACTTTTTGCATCAGACAAAAGATGTATATCCCTGGATGCAAAAGGTACAATCAAGTATATGGTACAGTTATTATCATTTGCACAGGATGTTGTTTTGGGGGGGGGGGGCTGGAGACCAAGGCTGACATAAAAGGTAGTGAGTGTATGTGAGTAGGAAAGACAGGCAGGCAGGCAGAAATTTCGATAAATTATCAAATGGCTATTGAAACAGAATGAGCTGCAAGCCTCACGAATGACCCAAATACCTGTTATGTGGGTGGTCTGTATGGGCACTCAAGGTGAAATGCGTGTGTGAATATCTGGAAGAACAGATCCAACAAAGCTCTGTGCTAGCTCTTCATCCTGGCATGTCAGACAGGTATGAGCCATCCATGGTAGAGGTAGCAGTTCATCGTCGTCACCCCTGACTGTGAGAACTGGCTCTGCCCGGAGTTGCACTGGCACACCCATGCCCATGGTCAGATGTGCTGGTGCTACCTGGACATGACTGACGTCTGTTGATATATAAAGAAGGGTATGAAGGAGGCTAAGAGGGAGTATGGCAGAAAGATACAGAGCCACTTTGCAGACATGCAAGGAGACTAATGCAAGACATACAGGTGATCACTGACTACAAAATCAGGTCATCACAGTGTGAGGACAGCATTGCATACCTGGACAGTTTGAACATCTTCTTTGGTATATTTGAGGAAATAAACAACAGGCTGGCATTAAAGCTACCCACTGATGAGATTGATGCAGTACTCAGTATAGAGGAGGTAAGAAGAAAGCTAAGGAGAGTGAACCCAGGAAGGCTACTGGGCAATGTGTTAAAAGCCTGTGCTGATCAACTATGCACAGTGCTCATGGAAATATTTAACACCTCTCTTGGCATGGCAAAAGTACCCTCATGCTACAATGAAACTAACATCCTCCCACTACCAAAGAAAACCACTCCCTCCAGCCCTAATGATTGCAAACCAGTCAATCTGACATCCACTGTTATGACATTTTTGAGAGGCAGATCAAAAAGTATCTTTCATCATGCCTACCTCCTGATTTTGACCCTCTGCAGTTTGAGTACAGAGCTAAATGATCCACGGCTGATGCCATATCAGTAGCACTACACATCTCCCTTGAGCATTTAGAGGGTAAAACAACTATGTGATGATGCTGTTCATAGACTTACACTCGCCATTTAACACAGTGGAGCCAATGCAGCTGATAGAAAAATTGGCACATTTAGGAATCAGTAAACATCTCTGTAACTGGATCCTGGACTTCCTGACTGACAGACCACAGATAGTGTGTTTAGGTAAGAACACATCAAAGTGCATCACGATTAACACCGGGGTTCCATGGGAATGTGTTCTCAGTCCACTGTTATTCACCATTTTGACCCATGACTGTTATGCTAAGCACAAGCCCAACCATATCATCAGTTTTGCTGATGACATCACAGTCATGGGGTTCATCACAAAGGAGGATGAAAGGGCATACAGAGAGGAGTTGGCATCTCTAAGTTCGTGCGAGGACAACAACCTTGATCCAAATGTAAGCAAGACCAAAGAGATTATCATTAACTTCAGGAATAGGAGAACAAACCACCCAGTGCTCAGGATCAATGGTGAGAGTGTGGAGAGGGTTAAGAGTATGAAATTCCTGGGTGCCCACACATCAAAGGATCTCTCGTGATTGGGAAACACAAGCCAAGTTGTCAAGAAAGCACACCACTGCCTACACTTTTTAAGAAGGCTGAAAAAAACTCAGCTTCCTTCTCATATTCTCTTCACCTTCTATAGAGGTGCAATAGAGAGCATCCTCACCTGCAACATCACAGTGTGGTTTGCAAGCTGCACAGTTACAGAAAGGAAGGTGCTAAAAAGAGTGGTGAGGGTTGCAGAAAAGGTAACAGGTTCCAGTTTTCTATTGATATAACATCTTTATTCTGCAAGAAGCATCCAAAAGGCCACCAAAATAATACAGGATAGCACACATCCTGTGCATGGACTGTTTAAACATCTGTCATTGGGCAGGAGATATCACAGCATCCGCTGCAGGACTACAATATTCAGTAACAGTTTCTACCCTACAAATGTAAGACTTCTGAACTCGGGCACTAGGTCCAGGGGTCTGGACACATAATAAGTCAATTTGTATTTATTTGTGCAATATATACATACATACACATATTCCAAGTAAGTGCAATATTTATTTATTATATCCATAGTCAGTATTATTTAACTCGCTCAAGTGTAAAATTGGACAAATAACTTAGGCATTCAATCAGTAGTGTGTTTTGTATTACTTTAAATAAGGTAGCTAATTTAACTCAGGAGGGTATTCTTTTTGCATATGAGTGCTGGTAAATGTTTCTGCTTTTTCTTGCGTTTATCAGGAGTAGTATTGTAATTGTTAGTTATGTTTACTTCTTTACTTGTATGTTTTTTTCACTTTCCATTGTAATCTCAAGAGTTGAGCTGCTTGATGCACAAAATTTTGTATAGGCTACATGTGTGTAGTTCTAAATGACAATAAAGTTTACTTTGACTTTGATGAGCTCTCCTCCTAAGTATGCCCATGACCATGACTCCATGGCCTACAAGTCTGGATGTAAACACCTCAATCACTGACAGAACAGTGGAAGTAGTGAAGTTGTGACACTAAGGGAGCATGATCGGCTATATCCATGTCAGCTAACATCAGATGATGCTGGTGACGTACATCCACGTGGATGCTGTCTCCATCCCAGCAGATGTTCCATCACAGACACTGCACCACCCATCATGTCATTCACCCGATCCATTGAATTGGCCAAATGATGGAGGTAGTCATGCATGTCAGCCTGTGCCACATCTATAACCCCAAGCATGTTCTCAGAGGCCATAGTGGAATGTGCCTGCTCTTCCATGATGGCCCTAAATATATGTCAAGTGGTACATAATGACACACCACAATCAGACACAGGGTGGACAGCAGGCCTACTCCGAGTACCCCAACAGCTCCTGCATGGCACCCTGCCCACATTTTTGGCTAAGGCCAGAGATAACTGGAACTAAAGCCACAGTAACCACATTACCCTGATCAAATGTGTCACCTTCCACCTCTTCAATGTCGCAGGGCTCAGTGGAATAGGTATGTGTAGGCATACTGACTTGTGTCTGAGGGAAATACAGGAGATGTCTGAATTTAAACCTCAGTGTCATATTCAACCTCTACACCCTCCTGACTTTGTCTCTGTTTGACCACCATCATCTTTGGAATCTACTGATAATCTGACATCAGGTGGTAAGTGTCCCATACTCCCACTATCGAGATCACCTGTGATAATAAGCAACAATCACAGCAAATAAATGAATACTACAGTAAATATTTAGGATCATAGGAGATTACTAAGTTATTGACCCAGAAGTCATTTTAAGCCTAGCCATTTCAACCCAATGTAATACTGTAGAGGTACTAGTCAATACCCAAGACTACTTTTAGTGATGACTGGCCATGTCCATGAGTGTTGTGGGTACTTTCCCTGGTAAGACATTATAGTGCCCCTTCCACTCATCCATGGTCCAACTGAACAATGTCATAGAGGTGTTCTGTTTCAAATGAATTGGTAGCCAGTTGCAAAGACATGGCAGTAGCTGGGAGATAAATCTGTTCCTCCAGCATGTTATATTTATTTGAAGGCCATATCTAAGTCCCTGGAATGGATAGCCCTAGATTCATTTGATTTAAACCAATGCCCTTGGGCAGATAGCCTTGTACCTACCTATGAACCTATGAACCTATATGATAACAAACTAACACCGGTCTCATTATTGCAGATTGTCCAGCAATACATGCACTGAATCCACCCACCACACACACAGAAAGATGCCTATATCTGACAAAATGGCCATCAATAATAAAAGAAAAATGTTCTAGCTTACCATGTGCAGATGACTCTACACATGGTAGAGAGGATGGTTCTGGAAGAGATGAAGCAGGATAAGGATGCAAATTAAACATCATAATTGGAATAACACAGGGGGACAATGAATGCACAATTTTGCCTATATGTCTGTTAAGATTAGTTTTAACTGCAGCTTGGCTGACACATCCACCCACAGCTCATGTGTAATGATCAAGTGTGTCTAAGTCTATTAATTTATCAATAGGTTTGTAAAAAATGCAACATGGCGTATTACTTAAATTTGTATATATTTTATTATACAAGCAAATCTTTCAACTTGCCATATGTAAGCTTGTCTGGAAGCTCCTCCAGGCACATACTTGTATGTTAGCATGCAATTTCCACTAAGGAGGACAGAAGTATAATGGACATTACTTTTATAGCTGTGATGCACAGATTATTCACAGCAGGATACTTAGAATAAACAGAAAGAGTCCTTGTTAGATATCCTCTCCAATGATCATGTGATGGTGTTTATATTACAACCAATCATCTCCACTGATAAAATTACCTTGTATGACAGTCACATAATGTACAATAAGTGTGTGATACTATGAATATGTCCATACAGGAGGTGTAAACAGCATATGCACTGTATTATGCACATATATGATTACTTTTCATGCAACTCCTTGTTTTTGTGGTGTACATACATAGAGATGCCCTTATCTGGTGTACTTTACTGTATGTAAAAACAGAAATAGTGAGCAGACTGTAAGTAAACCAAACCTTTAATTGTGAGCGCTTTCGTCAAAGCCAATGCTCCATCTTCTTCAGACAAATGCAAGACAACACATGAACTCTTTTTATATGTTTACTGTATGTCACATGTCCTCCTCCTCTTTCTTCATTCCTACAATTCATGTCTATGTCCCTTTTAAAAACACACACTTCCCCAGACTAGTGTATTTATACTGCAGTCTATGTACCCACGATGATCACCACAAAACCTTTATTTCAGTATGCCATATACATGTTGTAGCGTACACTGCCCTGAATGCACTTTTGTATACTGTGTTATTACTGCATTTATTACATTAATTTTAGCCCTTGTAGTGATTGTGGCAGTCCCTACAATCTTGTCGAACTTATTTGCCCTTAGGTAAACTTGTCTGCTTGTGTTATATGCCTTTGCACTACTCACATGATTTTCTGGCCAGCAAGACTGTTTCTGCTGGCCGTGAAACATTGCTTATATTCATGTAAGCGGAATGCACTGTATGCATATGCAATTAGTGCTGCTGCTCATCGCGCAAAAACATAACTCCATGTAGGCTTCGCGCTAAGCTTACACAGAGTTTATTGAATCTCTAGATGGAGTTTTTTTGTTCAGACTGCTAAAGAAAATTGCTCTTGCCCCGTTACACTTTCTCATTCAATAAACATAAATAAATACATACTTGGCTAATCTAGGATATCTGTGGTATTGCATTTTCCTTTGGCCCTGTGGTAGCAGTTAAGTCTGAAAATGGTTTAAGAAACACAAACCTACTTACTCAATAATCAAATAACTAAACTAAATTAAATTTAAATATTTTAGCAGATTATTGATTTAAGCTTGCATGATAAACTTCCAGTATTTTAACTTTATTACCTGACAATTTTCATTTTTCATGTTTTCATTCATTCTATCATTTATGTACTTTAATTTAATTGCTGTTATTTAATTTAAATTAACATTTTTACTTTCAATAATATTATGTTCATATGTTCATAGATTTATACTAAGCTCACTGCCAGACAGACCATAGAAAGCTCAAACATGACACCCAAGTGTTGGTAGAGCAACAGCATCTTCCATGTAGTAGATCCTACCTCTTTTGACTGTCTAAACATTCAGGCTGTTTTGAAAGTTTGCAATGGAAGTGTTTGACATGTAAAGAGACCCAATTCCAGAAATAGGGATATATTAGGCAATGTACCTGTTGTGCCAACTGGCATTGTTAATGTGGCAGTCTATGTTTAGGCCTCTTGAACAGTTGGCAGCTATATTACTGGTTCTTTCCTGACTGATTTCAATAATGAATATGTGAAGGGTAACGTAAAAACAATAGGATGAGTAGAAGAGCTTATGTTGGAAGAGAATGTATCTGCAAGAATGTTGGCAAAGTACCTGGGGACCGGAGAAAGAGGTTCCATTTAAAATGCATTCAGTACAGTATTGTTAGTTACTTTCATACTTTCTAAAGTAAAAATAAATAAATAAAGCTTAATAGTCAGTGGCAGTTGGTGATTTCAAAAAAAGGGGGTGGGGGCTTTAGGAAGCAAACAAATGGTTGAGACTCACTGGAATGGGATATGGCTCTATTACAATATGTCAGTGAGCATTATTTGCAATCAAACAACAGATATGGTTGTTCACTTTCATCCATGGACTACTTCAGCATGTACCTACTCGTTATTGTCAATTTGCTAACTATCTACACATCAGATGTTTGACTTGCAGTCAATAAGGCCAGCCTTAGGTGAAATGAAGGACTTCATGGAGCCATTTGATGCACTTTAGTCTCCACTCATCTTGTACGTCCCCGGTGCCTCTCCCATGTTTTCTTCTCCCTGGCCTCACACCATCAAGATAGTTTATTTCAATCTTGCTTTTCCACACTTTGTCTTATATTTTAGTTTCCCTCCATGCTTTTTTAACAAATCCTAACTGATCAAAGCTCTGTTATAATAAGTCTGGAAAATGTAACTGAATAAAGTTGGGCCTTTATGGACCACTAGACTGGAGTATGTTCAAATAGACACTCCCTACAGGTAGCATGGTCCACAGAAGGGAGCAGTCCTTGGACGTACCAAGGTGAATGGGGGGGGGGGCATAAAATTAAAAAATATCCTTCCACCGTGCGGTATATCAGAGAGCTAGGATGCCCTGATCTTCTTGTCAGTACTGGCCCTTATCAGTGTAAGTCCGATGGAAGCAACATCCGTCAAATGAGGAAGGGTACCCTGATTTCCTGATGGTCAGCCTCAGAAAGGGAAAAGTTAACAAGTAAGGAAATACATTCAGTCTCATTTTTTTTTCTTTTCAAGAAAAATAAGCTGGATCTAAACCTTAATGTTCAACACTAACAAAATTGCAATTCCCCAACACCAAGATAACAAATGAAAAGAGAATATAAATCCTGTATGGCAATAGTCCTTGCCTTCATGCACCCTCCAAAGAGGGATAGTTGCATTCTATGTACCCTCTGGTGTTAGACTCAATGAACATTAAAGAACAATAGTCAGAGGCATATATTGTACAGTTAGCTGATGGTCATGAAGAAAGATACATGAATAAAACCCACACAGAGACAGGGAGTTATGTTCACACCCCACAAAGAAGAAATTATACTCAAAAACTCAAGAGAACCAAACACTACTTAATGTAGCACTATGCCAAAGATCAGTTGCTATCATACAGAACCTGCCCAAACTGCAACTGGCAGTTGCAGTCAAAAAGATTGTGTCTAACTTGCTACTTTTATATACAATGCAATTCCTCTCCCACATACATTCAGTCATTTTCATAATGGAAAATCTCCAAAGTGATCAATAACAACCACTTGAATAAATGTACACACCTCAGACATTTTGCAGTGTTAAAAATAGCCACAATAAAGTATTCCAGCTGGATTCATACAAATTACTCTTCTTCTATAAAGCCAGAATAATGACAGCTTATTCTGAAAAAAATGATAATAGGAAGTGCCCCTCACTGCTTGATTATGCAGCCAAAGATCTGCTTTTCTATTATGTTTCTACTTTCTGCTTATGCACAGAAACCCCAATGAAGAATTTATCTTCTCAGATCACTGCTATCAGAATAAAGTGTACACATACCTATCAACCTCTTACAGCAAGAAATCTGGACAAAGCCATAAAAAATTTGGACAAAGGCCCAAAAATAGGTACATTTTTTAAATATTGCTCTGACAAACATAATAAGTTGACAGAATACCAGGTTTTTGTATTAGCATGAATTTTCTGAATGGTGTGAAGTCTGAAACTCAAACATCTGTCATCGTTTTCTAACTTTAGTCTTTAATGATTTGCCACTAATTTGACAGAAAAACACAGTTTTATGAAAAACAGACCAAAAATATGAGGCAAAATCTGGACATTCTGCAAAAATCTGGACAGTTGAGAGGTACGAGCATACACCCAAACCCCTTATCTCAAGAATCAAGGAAAAAGCTCTAAAGTAATGGTAGAGAGAAGACCAAAATCACTAACAGTTATTGCCTTTGTAAAGTTAACAACATACCAGAATGCTTTTCAGAATACTATTAAGTCTGAAACTTAAATGTCTGTCATTATTTAGTGACTGCAATCCTCACTGATTTGACAGCAAAGCCATAAACATTATGAGATACAGGCCAAAATAATGAAAAAAAAAACATTCAGAGACATTTTGCCAAATCTGGACAGTTCAGAGCATCTTTCCCCACCTCTCCCCCCAAAACACACAGATGTGACCCTCATTTACAGCCACTTGTATGTCAGTGACTATTTACTTCCTGTAATTTGTTATGATCAAATGAGTGATTAAATGCAAACATAACTGTCAAACAGAAGTTTATTCTCTCAACTCCCTGCTGTCAGAATATAGTATATAACACACTACACCCTTTTCAGCCAACTACCTCTCAACATCGTAGATCAAGGATCAAAGAACACATTACATAATTACTGGGAACACATCACTAAAATCAGGAAATGAGATTTTCATTATATACTTCAAAAGTTATAAGTTGATGTTAGCATGTATGTTCTGAAGGCTCTTAAGTCTGAAACAAAATTTTCTGTCATAATTTACTGTCTGCAAAAATCTCTAAATTCCCAGAACTCCACACATTTTATAAGAAAACATTTCATGACATGAGTTAAAATCAGGAACAATTTATAGCTTCAATACCCCACCACAAACATTTATATCTATATCTAGATCTATGTGCACGTATATATAGGTAAACCGAAAGATATCTTTATCAGTATCCCCAGGATTCACGAATCCTCCGTGTAAGACTAAATAAGTCTTACTCGGAGGCTGCAGTTGAACGGTATGATGTCAGCATGCCATGAATATTCATGAGGGCACGCTGACTCTACCCCAAGTCTAACATGGACCGTGCAGGAAAGCAGGGGGTGTGTCCGACTGCCAAGCAGTCTAAAGGTCCACGCCCCTGCAAGTGTCTGAAATGCAAAATGTCAACACACAAGATCGAGTCCGCTCAATTGTCCATGTATCCAACATCACACTCCCTGACATTGTAAACCCCCAGCACAGTTATAAAAAGTAAAACATTATTTTTTTTTTTTCTAATTCCCGATATAGCTGCCCGTATTTGCGCGTGTGTGCGCAGGTGTGCCCATTGCTTAGCTGCAGTTAGCAAACTCGACATGGAAGAGCATAATAAGGAATGTTTATACAAATTATGCCAAAGAGCAATAGCGTAGTGGTAGAGCATTCGCACAAAGAGGAGAAATTCACAGTTTGAGTCCCACCACTCCCCTTCCTATTTTATGTTCTAAATTAGTATATGAAATAATTCCTGACATATATTATTAAACTTTTACTAAAAAGCATTGAAATGGCCTATGTATCAGTGAACAAAATGTATATTTATAAAGGAACCTGACATATAATTGCCTGCACTTAAGCAACGCTTTACCCAGCGCAATATAGTTGCCTGCAGTTAAGCAGCACTTTACCCAGTGCAATGTAGCTGCCCATAGCTAAATAGCACTTTACCCAGTGCAATATAGTTGCCAATAGCTAAATAGCACTTTACCCAGTGCAATCGGTTTGCGCGGAGGTGCACGCCGCCCCAACCAGTGCACCGTCGGGCAATGTGGAGCAGCGTAGAGCAAAATTGTCTAAACACAGCCACACCCCCTAGCTTGTCTGGACAGTAGTAAAATAAAAAGCAATGACAAGATTCAAACCCAGGACACTGTGCACCATAATCAAAGTACTGAACCACTAAACCACAACAGCTTAAGATAAATAGCCACTGTTAACATACATATACTTATAAATGGCTAAGCAGGTCTGCAGTCAGCCGAGAATTTTCAAAAATGGCCAATCACAAAAAAGTGCAGGAAATGTGGCATATTTAAGCCCCATAGGCGGGAATACTCATGATAACTGATTGTAGCTCCCATCTGCAGTTAGAATGGCTGGTGCTGGAGAGGGTACATGCTTTAGAGCACAATGCTGGGGCATTGAGGATTCGAAATACATGGTTTGGCTCCTTGTCCACCGTCATGAGTCAAGACTCCTGCAGGGCCAGTTCCAAGGGATGGAGTACAAAGCAGAGGCTTGGAACCGGTTAGCTCATGACCTCACCAGTGTCACAGGCATTCCTCAGACTGGTGAACAGGTCTGTCACCACCATGCAGACCTGAAGAGATGGAAGTAGGACCTACTGAACCAATGGATACAGGAGGCCCGTGGGACGCAAGATGCCCTACTACTGAGTAGGTAGCCATGGAATGCAGTATGTAAGATATGCTAATTTATTCTATATAATGGATAGGTATGTCTCAATATCCCTTCATTTACTTCACAGCTGCAGGTGTCCGTGCTGCAAATCAGCAAGCCTATGCAGATAGGCTGCTAAGGCTGTGCCACCAGGCAGGTTAGTAATTATTCTGCATGTATTGTTATATAAAATAGGTGAGAGAGCCTGAAAGAAAGTGTTCTACCCAATAATACAGCCATAAAATGCCCTGAATAATTCCTCTGCATGTACTGATATATAAAATAAGTCAGAGAGCCAGAAAAAGAGTGTAGTAACCCATTAACAAAGGTAAAATATGTCCGGAATAATATTTCTGCATGTACTGTCATATAAAATAAGTGAGCGAGCCTGAAAAAAAGTGTTCTAACCCATTAATAAAGGTATAATATGTCTTGAATATGTCTTCCATATGCACTGTAATATCAAATAAAGGAGAGAGCCTGTGGAAAAGTGTGTAATGTAATTAATAAAGGTATAAAACCTGGAGTGTGCCTGTGTCACTTGAAATCTTGTTGTACCCTTGCATTATACAAATAGTACTGTTTTGATAAGTGCTGGCAACCCACAGTTGAGCAGTCCCATCTAAAGTGGTTGATGGAAGTGTCAGTAGCTGTGAAGCATATATACAGTCCTCAACAGTCAGTTACAGGCTGGCATGCATAAGTAAATCTGGCACATGAGTAGCTTGTTAATTTGTTCCCCAGAAATGTGAGTGTGCTACACAAAATATAGGGTTCTGTACAAATTTAACTGAAAATCTCATGTGAACACATCCAGATATGTAGATAAAGAAATATAAATAAAACCAATAAATATGTAGCTGTAACATCTGCATCTGGGACAGTTAGTATGTCAGATATAGGTCAGGTATACCATGAACTAGCCAAACCCATTACACAACCTAAGGCATGTTGGCAAGTGTAATAATACATGTAGGGGATATACACCTGCAGTCAATAGGAATGCAGTGTAGACTAAAAGTACGTATAAGATGTTAGTTGAGGTTTCTTTTTACACCCTACCGTATGTGCATAAACAATGCAATTCCACACCTCAATGGGTATGTGTAATCTCAAAACATTTGTTGGGACATGTGTCCTATTGTTCTATAAATATCTGCATTCACTTTGATGCATGTTCCCTGTTCAAACACCACAATCATGGTGGCCTGTTGCCACCAATCATCCCTGCATGCTATTGGAATGTCCACTGTCATTCAATATATGCATGTGTTATGCTTGCCGTTTAACTGTTGGAACCTTTGTGTGTTGGGTTAATGGGAATATTACTGCATGCTGTTACAACTAACTTGGAATGCTGTTGTTTATGTTGTAATTAAACACACCTAATCACAGAACGTATGGGAAGGCCGGACCCAGCGGACCCACCTGTCCCTCCTCAGCTGGCGAGTGCACCTGGCACCAGCAGGTCCGGTGCCCAGCCCGGGCTCCCCTCCTCCATTGGTCCTGTGCCACCTTTGGGTGGAAGTGCTGCAAGGGATGGGGCTCATCCCCCTGTGAAAGCATGGGTGGAGAAGGGCCACCTGTCACCCTTCGAAGGGTCTGGGCTGTGGTGCATAGGGAGATCCAGCGTTCAGTCGCTGATCCCCTATGCCAGCTCAAGGCGAGAGTGGCATGTCTCACGGGTGAGCCTGCCCATCCTACGCAGCCCCCAGCACAGCCACCCTCGGGGCTGTGAAGGCGCAGTGGGGACTGCCCATGGGTGGGGATCTCAGTTCCACTGTTACCATCTGTGGGCTCATGGGCTTGCGATTTCCAAACATCCATCCCCATCAGTTGTGTTCACCCACCCCATGTGTCATACACCGCCCCTGTATGCGTCTTGTTTGTCTTGTCTGTTTACCTCCCCAACCTACCTCCCCAAATATACCTACTTCTTCTACCTCACTTTCCACTCTCACCTGAAAAAAAAGGGCAATCTGTACCTACAAAAAAATTACGCCCCATACATAGCTGCCCATTTCGCACACATGTCCGCTGGACATGTAAACTGATAATTATAATTGGCAGTACAACATACTTTGTTGTCCTCACCCCTGTCCCAGGGGTGGAAGGTTTCAAATTTCACTCCAAATTTATTGCATATGCACAGCTGTTGCTGGTAAAGAAATGGGCAGCTATGGACCTTCCCTACACCCGTCCTGCACATCCCGAGCTTGTTTTCCTACTGTCTTTCCCTCTTTGTGCCACCTTTTTCACCACTTTCCTATCTCCTCATTTTCATTTCATTCAAAGCAATTAGCACGGGGGTTAGCGGGAGTAAGCACTTTTAAGCAGTAGTTAGTGGGTTTAAGCGAGTGTGCACATGTGTGCGCTTAACTAAGCATCGCTAAGCGTCATGCAAACCCACGCAAACCCGCTTACAACTGCTTAAAAGTGCCTTAGTCCCTCTATGTCAGAGCCCTTTTTCTGCTCAGCAGCAAAATAAAACACCTCTGTCTCGAACCTCAGACCTTGGACACATTAGACTACATGAAATACCACTAAGCCACAGCAAATATACAATAACTTGGTGCTGAAATAAATATATCATGCATTACAATGAGTGAATGTAAAGGAAAAATAGGAAGGCCATAACACAAAGCTTGTTCTGTGGATCTTTACCAGCAATTGTTGTGGAATTGCATTACATGAGTGTGATATGAGAAGCAGCCATTCAAGTAGCAACTAATGTTACAGAGGCACTTTATAACCCCCACACAGTATCATTGCAGGACAAACAGTGGCATATTTGATTAGGGAAGAGGCCATACTTCCTAACTGTGACTACTTTTCAGGGATGTCCCTGATTGTGAAACATATTTTAGCTGTGTCCCTCTGAATCCCACTGAAAAGTACTGACGTCCGTCAAAAAGGTGGGGTATTACACAATGAATACTGACAATAATAACAGTAGACACCACTTGTACTTCATAAAAGGAGTATTAATCCATATGCACTGCTTCACTCAAGTCTATACTTACTGTCTCTATTATGTGTAAGGTGTACCTCACTTTTAACTACCTATCCCTGACTCCATGCAAAGATGTATCTGAGTGTTTCATAGGCCTGGCAGAGGCACAAACACACAGGCATATCAGCTATTTTGCTGTTACACACTCTGCAAATAGCTTTGGTAGGACCTCCACAAGCATACCCTTATGTAGGAGTACAACACAGAAATACCAAAGGATGTAGCCATGTACTGGTAGCAACTGACTGTAACAATGCCATTGTACCAGTCCTGAAAACACCTGTGAGTTGCACAGACAAAGAATAACACTGTAACTTCTGGCTACCATCTGGATCGGTTCACAGTTGGGAACTATGCAGACAGACCACCTGCCTTGATAAACTAACAGGTACACACCAATCCTTTAAGTCCAGTAAGATAATATTCATACAATAATACATAATGCTCTCTGTATGTAAGCACCCCCCCCACAATTAAAATATACTTGTGTGTTTAGGGTCTACCAAGGGTGTAGGTAGGCATACTCAGTACTGGAATTGTCCAGTTGTCCTGAGAACCCTGTGCTAATGTCAACAATAAAAAACACAAACCCTGCAGAAGTGAGTACATTAATATTCACAGTATAACAGTTCACAAACAGTTCATGTGCCAAAAGAATACTTCTCAATAACTACATTTGTATGGCAGTTAATTATATGAGTAGAAAAGAAACTACATAGTCACATAAATGTTGTGTAAGCATTTGTAGGGGTGAGTTAAACTCTACACTGATAACTCTGTACTGGAAGTAGCAACAGTCAGATCTGAGTACAACATGTACATCACTGTCTACACCTCTAGCTTCATATATAAGAAGTATACCAACCGTCTGCCTTACACAACAGTGTCTACAGCAAACAAGCATGGGCCCCACTCTGGAAATCTGAAAGGGCTATGCCTACATACCTTAGCAATTTATAGCATTGGGTTGCTATGACAGTGAGTACTGCAATTACCACACAGCAGGCTGTATGCATTTACCAATTGCTGGGCACTAATTGGTGCAGAGGGCATCACATGCACATGCGCAGATACCTATAAAAGCAGACTGTACTTGCTATCCCCACATGCAATCATTACATTGCACGTGTCAGCAACTCTAGAACTCCTGGAGAGTAGTGACAAAATTTAGTACTTAATAAAGAAATATTTAAATAAGTAAAAAATATATATACTTAATTATAACCTAAATATATTAGTTAAGAAAAAAAAAACTTAATTAATAACCAAAAATAAAACTTAAGTAAAAAACGTTACTTAATAAATAAATAAAAAAATTTGTCAAAGCATACACAGACGGACCTGAAAGTGACAAACAGGTATGTAACATATTTGTAGTTACCGGCAAGTAGTAGATGTTTATGAATAGTACTGTACTTACTCTGAAACATGCATATGTGACAGCAGTAGGTATGTATGCACTGATGCCATGCATAACTACTGCCATGGACAAATTAGTATGTAGCCGTGTGCAGTGGGACATAACTGTGACATATGTAGCTCAGCATTATATGTCAAACATCTGAACATGTTATCTATGGTCTGTACAGTACTGCGTATAATGGCAGTTTGGGGGAGTAGTGCAAACACCTATATAAACTTGGATGTGACAGAGTAAGACATGCATGATAGTCATATAATGTGTAGCTTAGCATTGGCAACTGCTGTACCAGGCTAGTATAGTAATGTAGCATTTGCAGCTATATATACTCCCTGTACTATTACTGTATGCACACATGTGACAACTGCCCATGTTGTAGCAAGGCCCAACAGGTCATCCGTGAGGTGTACGGAATTACAACAGTGTGGACCCTGTGTGTATGGCACACACACATATGGAGAGATATTTATGTGTCTGATATATTAGCATCTGAACATGTGCATAGAGCAAGGGACATGCTGCAAATGTTTGTGAAGGGTGGACAATGGACATTTATATGTTGGTGCAGGTTTTTATGTGCATATTTATATGTAGGTTGTAGTGTGTGGCAAACAAGACAGCATACAGTGCTGGCATATGACATGTGGTGTTTAAACGCCATTTGTATGATTTGTTAGGTTTTTAGTCTTCCAGATAGGGGGTCCTGCTAAAGATACATGGGCTGAGAATACCTTCCATGCGTTCTGCACAAGACAGTGCAATATCATTACATAACTGTAGCCCTCTCAACCTTTGCATAATTGATATCCACACCATGAAAAGTGATCTGTATATGTGCCTATATGTATATCTATATGTACACCAATGGATGTTCATATGTACGCTCAAGCTCAATGTTGTAAATGTATTGCCATCCCTTTTGTTAAAACCCTGTACCCATGAACTACCACATAGGTGGTAGTCTACTCAACACTGAAAGTGTGATAAGAGACTACGGGACACAGGTGGACAGTAGTGTCCCTTTTGATAATCACAGTGCCACACTAGTCATGTAAACTGAGTACGGTCCACATGTCATCAGAAAAGGTGTGTCATCCATGGAAAAAGAGGTCAGTGTTCCACTCTACTCATCAGTCATAACACCCATCATAGAGTACAATGGCCCTGTTGGTATGTATATATACACATGTAAAACACCTACACATAATGCATGCTCTGCATGTTCTCTGTGGGATTATGCACATCCCAGTAACATGAGTAGCTACCTCAAACACATGCAGTACACAGAGCATCCCAACCAACTGTGGTACACTGCAGTGGACATTGTATAGACAGAGTCAATACACATGCACACAACATACACCACTTTGTCATATGCAGTAAGTGTTAATATGATACACATGGTGTATGTAGACACCTGCTGTAAGGTCATATTCCAGTATCCCAAATGTCATCAACACAGCACACATACTATACCTGAGGGGTAGATGCCTATCATGGGGCTGTGTGACACGCTTCAACACACAATACATTCATGTTAGGCAATGCTCCCTATTGAACACCTTACATACCCATGTAACAACTGGCTGTGAAATGGTTAATGTAGCCAAAGTGGTGCAGGTCAGGTACAGCAAGATAGTTGCCAGTGTGACATACATTAGTGGCCTTGAGTGTCCACATGATGCTGCCTGATGATGGCTCATGGTACTACACTACATCCAGTTACAGTAACTACAGTACTACACATAGCATTCATTGCTATACACCTGACAGTTGTGTGCATCTGGCCATGGTATGTATACCTATGAGTGATGGTGCACAGGACATTGGAAAGTGTTTCAGACTTGCACAGCAATGTTCTGTTCCAGGGTGAGGCCAATCATTGAACAACACACATGCATCAAAGACATGTATACTGTTATCAACAAGGACCCTCTACACTTGCACTGCATGCTGTTGAGCAAGACACATCCTGCATGCTGACACGTGTGATAGGACTCTTTGGCTTGTGATTCTGTACTCCACCATCAACCACTAATGAATATGTTCCATATTGCTGTTGGTGTGTGTGTGTGTGTGTGTGTGTGTGTGTGTGTGTGTGTGTGTGTGTGTGTGTATGTGTGTGTGTGTGTGTGTGTGTGTGTGTGTGTGTGTGTGTGTGTGTGTCAACTTGACTGAGTAGTGTATTTGTGTGCATGTGTGCATGTGTGCTAACATCCTGTACAGATGGTAAAGTGTGTTTCCTGTCTCCCTGTCACAGGTGCTGAGGTATTGTTGGATGAGTGCAGCAGGGAACCTGAAGTCACTGCCACAAATAGTGGACATGATGATACATGTGTTGTGGCACAGGTAGGTTTGACAGGGTCTGTTGTTGGTCCGCCAATTGACAGTACACAGCTTTCCACCCCATCTATGCACACATACATACTGCCAATACATCCCTCAACACCAATTGCCTTAGCTGAGGAACAGCATACAGTAGGCATTGACCAGGATAGTGTGGTATCTATGGCACATGCAACCCCACACAGCAGCCATACCCAGACACCTGGAATGGTACCACATAGGCATATGTGCAGGGGATCTCATGGGAGCACTGCTGGTCATAATGCCCCTGGCAGACGTGCCCCCACAGGTCTCACAACCTCAGGTATGTTCCAAGCTGTAATGCAGGCGCAGGCACGTATGGAACGGTACACCAGGCAGGGACTAAGGGTGCAGAGGGCTCATAACACCGCTATCAATGACAGTATCCATGACCTTGCCGGTGCCATCCATAATTACACCAAGGTCATTGATAGACATTGGGGGGAGACACTAGATGTCCTCCACAATGTAATGTCCATGCACCAGGACAGTGCAGGATGGGTGAGACGTTGACGTGGACGTATGCCAGCAACATCATCAGCCGGCAGTCATCGTGGATAACACACAAGTCCCAGCTGCTCCCGTAGTGGCAGTACCAGCCCCAGCAATGTTGGGGCTGGGCTGTCAATAGACCATCCTAGATGACCACGTGCACGTGGCTCTGGCCAGTCCCAGCAGGGACATGGGTCCAGTCGACATCCCTCTGCCTCTGACGATAGTACTCAGTCTGGCTTAGCACCCGATACTGTCCGTGTCACCCCTGCCAGGCACAGGTACTGTGACCATGGCTGGAGACAGTGATCTGTACAGCCTGGCAGGTACAGTCTGTGGCTGTCCCACAACCTCCTGTATTTGGCAACCACAAGGGAGAACTGTGTGCATGCAGACACACACACATAAACCAAACACCTAGGGCTAACACACACACATTACATCAACACTGACCCATACTGTACTGTTGTCCCTCATACACACACACACACACACACACACACACACATACATATCAATTGGATGGGTCATTGTCGGGCTCTGGCAAACTAATAACATACCCTGTGCATATGATGAAACTGTGCCATCTCCTGTCATCTGTGACATTGATGCAGGAACAGGCTAACATGGTGCTGATGCACAAGGTGACCTACTAGCAGTGTAGCAATGTTAGCATGTTGTCAACAGTAAAGTGTAATGATATCCTTGTAGGTGTATCAGAGCAGGCATGATGCATTAAAGCTATGATTATCAATGTAGTATTGTTTACACCATGTTAATTCCAAAAATGGATTGTCTGCCCATGTGCCACTTGACTGATGTGTGTGGTACTGGCAGCATGTGTTGGAGAGTGGACGGTACGTGTGTGATGTGTGCAGTACAGATTTGCAGGTGTACATTTGTGAACATGGTGGAGATGCACTGTCTGCATGTATGTGCATGGTGCACACATGGGAAGGGTGACATGCCCTGTATTACATAGTGTAAACACTTCATATTTCCTATTGGTGGCCAGTATGCATTTTACTATACATATGTTACAACTTGGGTACACATGTGTGTATGACATGGTTTGACACTATGCTGTGGGTGATACTGTTAATATTGATCATTGGTTTGCATTCTGGTAGTGTACATAACCTCAACAGCCTGATTTTAACCAATCGTTAGATGATATCGTGACAACTGACACACAGCTGTAGGATACACAGTAGCATTTGAATCCTTCCAGTACTATACTATACCAGTAACCAGTGGTATTTACCACCACACATTCCCGTGACCATTCCTGTTTGGCATGTGGCCGTCCTAGGTACAAGTAGACACACTAGGGATATGTCTGTCCACATCTGGTAATGCATACAGTGGCCTACAATGCATTCTCCGGATTAGACACTTATCCTCCACAAGGGTATCATACAGACAGATACCTGTTGACCAACCCATGTTGTGAGGCTATAAGCCAACTATAGCATAGTCATTCACATTTACTATACATAGTATCCTGACAGTACCACATTGGTAGTAGCCCACAACATGTAGCAGGGGTACCGATGTGTACATACAGCCACATGTGATGTCATCTGTCCTTTGGTATTCACATTTCCAAAGGTATGCTGATGTCCCTCAGTGTATCACATAAGCAATAAGGGGTCTGTATGCATATCCATGGAGTTGTTGTACACCTATAATGAATGCCCATTATTGACAGACTGTGTTGTTTTTGAACATGTCTGAAATATGCCCCAGGCCTGAACCCTCACTCACACTATTCTATAGAAACTGTCATGTGTGTGTGTGACACAGATGACCTATGGCACAGATCACTACAGTGGCTGGCCTTGTCACATACATACATATGCGACCTACGGTCTGAGAAGCAGCACCACAAACTGTCAATGGTAACAGATGTATTCATGTAGAAAGCAGGCTTCACACCTATGAAGTAATTGAGGTCACATGTACATATATGTCTGTGCCACATGATTACCAATTGAAGTCACATGTACATATATGTATTTGCCACACAGATATCTGAAGTGTGCAATGGACATACTGTTGTTTTACTGATATGTCATACAGTAATAAAAGCAAAACCCACAACACATTGATCAACAGTGTCACACACATGCAATTGCAGGATTCAAACCCCTACCTTATTAAGTTATGATACTAGAGAGATAAGCATTAACATGATGTGCTATATGCTTTACTGAGAGTTTTTGTTTCCACTGCTGTATTTAGGTTCATAGGTTCATAGGTTCGTACTAGGCTATCTGCCCTAGGGCATTTATAAGCCTAGCCAGAGTGTATGTGGCTTACACCACCCCTTAGGATGAGAATACTACGCCCTTTTAAGGTTTAGTTTACTATGCCTTTGTCTAGTAGTGACAAAGAGATGACCCCCGGGGTAAACCTACGATCTCCCATCCACTCGTCGAGATTTCTCTTGAATAGAGTCAGTGAGGGGCTCTGCCTAACATGGACTGGGATTCTGTTCCAGAGTGTAGGGAGCCTCTGGGTTATGAATCTGTCCCTCCAGCACGTTCTATTTATTTCTGTGTTGAGGTTTAAGTCACTTGTTCTCGTGGCTCTGATGGATTTGGATATTCTGAGGTGGAGCATGTCCATTAATTCAGGATTGGACATGGCCTTGTACGTCAGGCACAGATCACCTCTGAGTAGGCGGTATGCGACTGAATAGAGCTGGAGTTTTTTCAGTCGGGCAGCATATGACATATGTTTAAGACCCTTTATCCTCTTGGTGAGGAACTTTTGGGGTCTTTCCAACTGCTGCAGGTGTCGGGTGAGATACATCCCAAATGGGGCATTGTACTCAATCATTGGCCTGATAAGAGAAGAGTACAGGGGCACAATGACCTCTCTTGATCTAGATGTGAAACCCTTCATGATAAGTTGGGCAATATAGAAGGTCGTCCTAACCACTTTGGCAATGTGAGTGTCAAATGAGAGGTTACTGTCAACCTGGGTCCCTAGGTCCCTGATTACCTCTTCCGTTTAATGGATTACCGCCTATGTGGTAATTTGTCGGTACCTTGTTTTTCCCAAAGGGTATGACTATACATTTTTTGGCGTTTAGCTTAAGGCCATGGCTCTGGCACCAATTATCCATTTCTATGAGGCCTCTCTGAAGGATGTTTGTGTCCGCTGGAGTATCAATTATGGCCAGTTTGCAGTCATCTGCGAACTTTGTCAGCCACAATCCTCCTATGTTTGCCTGTACCTCGGAAAAATAAATGCCGAACAAGAGGGGTCCCAGGACTGAGCCCTGTGGGACACCGCTTGTAACTGGCTTAGAGTCTGACATAGCTCCAGCAACTCTGACCCTGTGGCTTCTGTCCTTGAGCCAGTTTGCAACCCATCTTGTGACATATGGGTTTACATTTAAGCTGGTGAGTTTGTCTATGATGCCCGAGTGGGGTATTGTGTCAAAGGCTTTTGCAAGGTCAAGGTAGGCTGTGTGAACTGCCTTACCCTCATCAATGGCCTTAGTGACTGTTTCAAAAAAGTCAACCAAGTTCAGAAGGCAGGATCTGCCCTTGACAAAGCCAAATTGGGTAGGATCCAATGTCTGTAGGTCCCCAATGTCTTTGTTTATGAGTTCCATAATGATCCTCTCCATAACTTTGCAGACCAGGCTCGTCAGGCTTATGGGGCGGTAATTTCCAGGGTCCGTAGAAGCACCGCCTTTGTGAAGTGGGACCACTGTTGCCGTACACCACTCTTTGGGTACGTATCCTGTGGTAAAGCTAAGATTAAACAGCAGCCTTATATGTGGGTTTAGTTCCTCTTGGAGTTCATGTAGCACACAGCCCGGGACACCATCCGGTCCCATTGATGCTGTGTTTTTAGCTTTAGAGAGCGGCTCTCACCTGGGCATCTGAGATGTTAGGAGGCTACACTCTGCTGGGATAGTTATTTCTCCTTTTGGGGGAGGGAGGAGAAATTTGCACTGAACCTGTCTGCCAGAATGTTGGCAATGTCAGTGGGTTCAGTGTATTTTGTGTCATTTTGGACTAACTCTGAGCATATCTGGGAGTTTTCACCCAGGTTTCTAACATAGCTAAAGAAGGCCTTGTGATTGTCTTTTGTGTCATTTGCGATTTTTCTCTCAAAGTTGGCCTTGGATGATTTTATGAGTGATCGTAGTTTTTTGCTAGTACTGATCAGAGATGCCTTTCCTTTTAGGGATTTTGCTCTGTCATGTAGTAGCCTCCTCCTTCTGTTGTAAAGTTTGTTTATGGCTGGGGTCCACCAAACCAGTCGCCTGCCTTTGGGGGAATGGGTCTTGGTTTTATTTGGGATTGCATGATCCATGCATTCTTGAAGGTGCCCATAGAAGGCATTTGCAAGGGATTCAGCAGTGTTGGTTGTGGTTTCCACTGGCCCAGGGGCCTTGAAAGATACCACTTCAGTCTTAAGAAGTGTGAAGTTTGCTTTTGAGAAGTTCTTCACTGTGGTCTTTTGTGCAGGGGTGGGGGCGATGTGGATTTCCAGTGAGATTAATTTATGGTCTGATCTTACCAAAGAGGGATGTACTTCCGGTGTGGAGCATTTTGTCCCCATGTTTGCGATGATCAGGTCTAGTATATTGTCTCCTCTTGTGGGAATGGTGACTAGTTGTTCCATTGCATTTGAGTTTATGAATTCTAAGAACCTTTGGGCTAGAGTGTTGGGGCTTGAGTAATGTTCCCAGTCTATGTTTGGGTAGTTGAAGTCTCCCAAAATGATGGTATTTGGAGAGACATTCATACTCTCCAGTGTCTTCAGGAAGGCTGTGTGGGGTTCCTGAGTTTGAGAGGGTGGTCTGCAGCATGCTACAAACTGTAAGGTGGTTTTGCCTATGGTTAGTTGCACCTGGATAGTCTCCGATGCTTCGTGCGTTGCCACTAACCTGGAGGTGTGGGTATCTTTGATGAAAATGGATACTCCCCCCTCCTTTTGTGGTTCTGTCCAAGTTTTGGGGCCGGAAAGCATGATATGAGGTAAAACCTGATAGTGCTGGGGTGCTCTCAGGAGCCTTGAACCAGGTTTCAGTCACTGCACAGACATCGATGTTCTCCATACTGAGAACGGCTTCGAGGGCGTGCATCTTGAGGTTTAGACTTCTGGCATTGAGCAGCATTACCCTTAGTTTTTTTCCACTTGTGTTTTCTAGGGAGGTAGGTTTGTCATTTGAGCCTTGCCTAAAAAGGCACTATGGGGTGGCAAGAGCCTTGGCCAATATCCGGAAGCCCAGGGGTGACAGGTGCAAACCATCCCTTGCGAAGCAGCGTGGCTTGTCAAGCATATCATCCCAAGCAGACAGACACTGGATCCCCTTAGAATGACACCAGTAATTAAGCCAATTGTTAAAACTGATCATTTTGTCTTTGTACTGTGGCATCATTCTTGGTGAGGGTAAGATGCTGCTCAGGGTCAGGGTCATACCGGCCTGGGCTACATAATCAGAGAGCTCCTCTATGTCTCTTTTCATGTAGTCCAGGAAGGTAGGTCTCAGGTCGTTTACACCTGCATGTACAATGACTGAGTCATATTTCTACTTGCTGTGGAGTGACCTGAGTGCTTGTGTTATGTGGCGGATTCTAGCTCCTGACAGGCAGCTTACTGTGACCCTCTCCTTGTTCAGTCTGGTGAGCGGGACTTCAGTGTGCCTGACTATGGAGTCACCTATTACAAGTGTGTCTGGCATGTTGTTTGGCCATAAGGGCTGTGACTGTTTAGCACACTGACTTTGTGAACTATGTGTTGCATTTGCTATGTCTTGAGGTGGTGGTTGCTTGGGTGTCTGCTTTGGAGGCCTCTGTTGTTTTGGTAGATTTTTAATCAGCCTCCAGTATGTTTTGTGTGTTTATGTGTTTGGTTTGCAGTTGTGATAGTTCTATGTGAGACTGGGTTTGTGGTGTGCGTGGTTACCTTCTCCTCCTGACTGGTCTTGCCAGTACTGAATTGAGAGAGCTCAGCCTCCAGTTTGGCTATATAGTTGCATCTCTCATATATTTGTATTTGTTGGGAGGAGGAGAGGGTTGTCTGTGTACATGAGGCAATTGTAACATTGCCTCAAGATTCTAGATTCACCAGCTGAACAGGAGAGGACGCTAGCAACTGACCCTTGACATGCTAGAAATAGTGAAAAGATTGCTGTGTAACTGAGTCAGAAAGGACCTATAGGGAAATGGGTACTCAACAGAATTTAGGTGAATGAAGTACTTTTCGTTTGTTTAAGAGTGCTTTACCTGTATACAAAATGCTTTAGGAGCAAGTGCTGAGCTTTTCAGATAGAGTATAGGCTGTTTAGATTGCAAGTAGAACAGTTCTAAGGGAAAAATTGAAGAGCAGACTTGGCGGAGCCAGAAAAAGTTTAACCTTGTTTAACCAAGTTTAACCTTGTTTAACCAGCGCTGCGCTATGCGCACAACCGCGCAAAGCCGTGCAAAGGCGGATTTTGTGGGATTTTGTGGGATACTGACATCATCAGACTTGCCAAAGAGGAATGTACCTCTTTTAATGTCTCCAAAAAGGGCACTCCTCTCAAAGGAAATCAAACACCCCCTCCCCCCCCCCCCACACACACACACACACACACACACTCAGCAGGATTCAAACCCCTACCTAACGATGCTATGATACTAGAGAGATACGCATTAACATGCCACGCTATATGCTTTACTGTGTTTTTTTTTTTCTCCTGCTATATTTGTAGGATGCTGACATCATCAGACTGGACATGGTAATGTGTGTGCACTTTGTTTTATGCAATCCCAGGAGTGAACCATGTGGGTCAGCAGGTGTTAACAGCTTAAACAGGACTCCAAAATTCTTAGCTTGTGTGATCTATCTGTGGACAAATTGCCATTCCTTCTTATGACAATACATATTTATGCACATATTGTTGATTTTGTGGATATGACATGTTTGGGATGTTGATAAAGGGCTATTCAAAGTCTATGTGGGACATGTGTAGCTCCTTTCAGTGATGTATGTCCTGGGTGGCTGCCTTGCAAACAGTCTAGCAGGTTTGGGAACCATGATCTGCCCATGAACATACCACAGTTGGTAGGGTTGTGTGTTTGTCGGCTTCCAGTAGCTCTGTTTATGACTTCAATCATGATGGACTTCATGGCCTTGCAGATCAGACTTTTACTCTTTTACACACTTAACACCCTACTGATCCTTTGTGATCAGTCAACAGAGTATGTCATCATAATATCCTGGCATGTCCAAAGTTCGGTTTTGTGTGTACTCTACAGTCCAGCTGGTGAATATAGGAATTTTAACGCAATGTTTCAACTGCCTTATGTACACAGACAACCCTCTCCTCCTCCCAACAAACTCAGATATATGTGAGAGATGCAACTATATAGACAAACAGGAGGCTGAGTTTTCTCGACCCATGACTGGCACAGTCTATCATGTGGTGAAGGTAACCACACACACCACAAATCCAGTCTCACATAGACCTATAGCGACAGCAAACAAAATACATTACCACACAAAAACATACTCGGAGGCTCTAAATAAACTCTGCCTAAGCAGCAGAGACCTCCAAAGCAGACACCCAAACAACTGTTACCCCACAACAATACCCACATATCACATAGTTCACAAAGTCAGTGTGCCACACAGTCACTGCCCATAGGGCTAAACAACACACCTAATAAACTTGTAATAGCTGACTCTTATTGTCAGAGACACTGACATCCCACTCACCAGGCTGAACAAGGAGAAGGTCACTTTGAGCTGTCTGTCAGGTGCCAGGATCTGCCACATAACACATGCACTCAGGTCACTCCAAAGCAAGTACACATATGGCTCGATCATTGTCCATGCTGGTGTGAATAACCTCAGATGTTCCTCCCTGGACTACATGACAAGAGTCATAGAGGAGCTCTCTGATCATGTAGCCCAGGCCAGTATGACCCTGACCTTGTGTAGCATCTTACCCTCACCAAAAATGATGTCACAGTATACAGACAAACTGATCAATTTTAACAGTTGGCTAACATATTGGTGTCATTCAAAGGGGATCCAGTGTCTGTCAGCCTGGGATGACATGCTCGACATGCCACGTAGCTTCGCTATGGACGGCTTACACCTGTCACCCCTGGACTTTCAAATACTGGCTAAGGCTCTTGCCACCCCCATAGTGCCTTTTTTAAGCGAGGCTCAAAAGACAAACCCACCTCCATAGACGTTACAAGGTAAAAGAAACTAAGGGTAATGCTGCTCAACACCAGATGTCTAACCCTCAACATGCACACACTAAGGACTCTCCTCAGTATGGAGAATGTCGATATCTGTGCAGTAACAGACACCTGGTTCAGGCTCCTGAAAGCACACCAGCACTACCAGGTTATACTTCATACCATGATTTTTGGCCACAAGACTCGGACCGGCCAACAAAAATAGGGGGAGTATCCATGTACATCACAGATACACACACCTACAGGTTAGTAGCACTGCACGAAGCATCGGAGACCATACATCTTCAACTAACAGTGGGCAAAACTGCCTTTCAGTTTGTAGCCTGCTACAGACCACCTTCCCAAACTCAGGAACCCCACTCGGCTTTCCTGGGAACACTGGAGAATATGAAGGTCTCTCCAAACACCATTATATTGGGTGACTTCAACTACCCAAATATTGACTGGAAATACTACTCAAGCCCCAACACCCTCGCCCAACAGTTGCTAGAATTTATAAAATCAAATGCTATGGCACAACTGGTCACCACACCCACTAGAGGGGAAAACATATTGGACCTGATCATCACCAACATGGGGACTCTATGTTAAACACCAGAGGTATACCCCTCATTGGTAAGGTCAGACCATACATTTATCTCACTGGACATCCATATCCCATCCCCACCCCCATCCTAGGTAATCTTGGTGAAGAACTTCTCAAAAGCAAACGTCACACTTCTCCAAACCAAGGTGGTATCCTTCAAAGACCCTGGGACAGTGGTAAATATGGCTCAGACTGCTGAATCCTTTACAAATGCATTCTATGGACACCTACTGGAATGCATGGATCGTGCTATCCCAAATAACAACAAGACTCACTCCTCCAAAGGCAGGGGACCTGTCTGGTGGACCCCGGCCATTAATAAGCTATACAACGAAAGGAGGAGGCTACTACATGATAGAGCACAATCCCAAAAAGGGAAGGCATCTCTGATCAGTACTAGCTAAAAGCTACGATCACTCATGAATTCATCTAAGGCCCACTTCTAACAGAAAATTGCACCAGACACTAAGGACAATCACAAGGCCTTATTTAGTTATGTCAGGAACCTGAGTGGAAACTCCCAGATATGCTGTGAATTACTGCATAATGACAAAACATACACTGAACCCACAGACATTGCCAACATCCTGGCAAACAGGTTCAGTGCAAATGTCTCCCCCCATCCCCCCTAAAGAGCAAATGTCCATCCCAACAGAGTGTAGCCTCCCTGACATCACAGATGAACAGGTGAGTGCTGCCCTCTCCAAAGCAGACAACACAACATCAATGGGACTGGACGGTGTCCCAGCCTGCGTCTTACACGAGGTTCATGATGAACGTAACCCTCACATTAAGTCACTGTTCAGTATCAGAGTTACTACAGGATATGTACCCAAGGAATGGCGTACAGCAACAGTGGTCCCACTCCACAGATATGGTGTCACAACGGACCCCGGACACTATCGCCCTATAAGCCTAACTAGCCTGGTCTGCAAAGCTATGGAGCGTATCATCATGTAACTCATACACATAGACATTGGGAACCTACAGACATGGGATCCTACCCAATTTGGCTTTGTTGTGGGCAGATCTTGCCTCTTGAACCTGGTCGACTTCTTTAAATAGGTACCAGGTCCACAGACGTAGGAAAGGTTGTCCACACAGCCTACCTGGACCTCACAAAACCCTTCAATACAATACCCCACTCAGGCATTATACATAAGCTCACCAGCTTCGATATCAACACATATGTCACAAGATGGATTTCTAACTGGAACAGGGATAGCACCCACATGGTCAGTATTGCAGGTGCCATGTCTGACTATACACCAGTTATACGTGGCATCCCACAAGGCTCAGTTCTGGGACCTCTCTTGTTCAGTATATATTTCTCTGACGTACAGGCTAACACAGGAGGAATATGGCTGACCATGTTCGCAGATGACTGCAAACTGGGTGCCATAATCAACTCTCCAGATGGCACAAGCATCCTCAAAAAGGGTCTCACAGAGATGGATAACTGGTGCCAGAGCCATGGCCTACAGCTAAATGCCATTAGATGCATAGTCATCCCCTTTGGAAATAACAACGTGCCCACACATTACCACATAGGTGGTAATCCATTAAGTACGGTAGGAGTTATTAGGGATTTGGGGACACGAGTAGTTAGTACTCTCGCCTTTGACAATCACATTGCCAAAGTGGTTAGACAGACCTTCTATATAGCCCACCTTATCCCATAAGGTTTCACATCTAGATCAAGTGAGGTCATTGTACCCCTATACTCATCAGGCCCATGCTTGGATACAATGCCCCATTTGGGATGTACCTTACCCGACACCTGCAGCAACTGTAATGGCCACAAAAGTACCTCACCAAGTAGATCTAAGGGACTCACACAGATGCCCTGCGCAGTTCAGCTAAAGTAACTCCAGCTCTACTCAGTCGCTTACCTCCTACTTGGATGTGATCTGTGCCTGTTGTTTAAAGCCATGTCCAACCCAGAATTAATGGACATGCTCCACCTCAGGATATCCAAATCCCTTAGAGCTACACACTCCAGGGACATAAACCTCAGCACAGATATTAATAGGACATGCTGGTGGGACAGATTCTTATCCCAGAGGCTCCACTCACTCTGGAATGAGATCCCAGTCCCGCATAGACAGACCCCCCCACTGACCACCTACAGGAGACATCTTGATAACTGGATGGGTGATCGTATGTTTACCCCTGGGATATCTTCTGGGTCCCTGCTAGACAGAGGAACAATAAACTAAACATAAATGGCCTATCTTGTGTGACCTACTATTCACAGGCACAGTCTACTAATCTATCAGGGATGCGAAAGCCAAACACACTCTGGCTAGGCTTATACATGCCCTAGGGCAGATAGCCTAGTATCAACCTCTGAACCTATGATAATGTTCGGGATGCACATTGTTTATTGATGGTACTGATTGCAGGTTTTTTATCTTCTTTGCTTTCCCACTTTCTATGAAAAACCTAAGTATCTGCAGAACATATTTGATTATGACAGGGTTCCACTACATTATATATGTGTCTGTTGCCATATAACTGTGTGCACAAGGCAGATTGGTGAATAGTGAGGGGTTCCTGGGTTAACACATGCAACTGCTGGATATGTGTGGCCCACTGCTGTACTCAGACATGGCCTAAGTGTGTGAGCATGCCCAGTTTGACCTTTCACTGTTTTGTTGCCTGACATTTAGTGTGTGATCATGCCCAGTGTGACCTTTCAGTATGTTGCTGTCTGAGGTCCACTACATTTGTTGATGTGTGTGAACATGACCAATATTAACATTTATACTATATGTGTGTTGAAAATCAGGTTCTATTTTTACTGCAGGGCTCACCTTTGTGGCATAACTTGACAGGGATTATGCTGTGCCTGCAGAGTTTCCATGAGATACTTTGCAACATTTCTTCATACAGGCTGACCACTGAAATACTGTCATGGTTTAGTGGTTCAGTACTATGACTATAGTGCACAGTATCTTGGGTTTGAGGCCTGTCACTGCTTTATATTTTCATACTGAGCAGACCAGAATGCTTAAGGGCCAGTAGAGCAAATATGAGCATGTTGGCTTTTGTTCAGCTATGCCCTACGTAGACCAATCTTGCCCAACATTGCTCAACGTTAACCAACATTGGCCAATATTGCTCAACATTGAACACAGTTGTGCTAGTTAGTGTGTGCAATTTTGTTTACATATACTGAATGGTAGTATGAGCTGTTTAGCACTGCTTTATATTGCTTAACACATGGCAATCATGCCTCAGGTGGTGCTGCCTATGTCGGATGCACATACTACATGCCCTATACATATTTGAAAACAGGTAGTGTCAAGTTAGGCATCCCTTTTACTATATGTGCGTGTCAGAGAGAGGTATCATTTCCAAGGTTCCTACTGAGCCAGTGTATGTGCTATGCGTTGCCTCTTTGCCAAGGCCAAAGCATACTGGGCACGCCTCCTTCTGCCTACTGGGGCAGGCTCAGGTTGTTCCTCCTCCGAGTCACGCTCTGCCTGTGATGGCCTTGACAATGGTGGGGGGGGGGGGATTGGCCCGGGCCTATGCTGGTCCTGCTGCAGCTGTTTTCACAGGATCATATTATGTAGCATAGCACATACCATGACAATTTGGGTACATGTAGTTGGTGAGTACTGCAAGGCTCCACCAGATGTGTCCAGGCACCAGAACCATGACTTGAGCAGCCCAAACACATGCTCTATTACATTTCGTGTTTGTGTGTGTGCCTCATCATGGCATTCCTGTTCAGGTGTGTGTGCGTTTCTGATGGGTGTCATCAGCCACGGCTCCAGTGCATAGCCAGCATCCCCCAGTAGGTGACCATGAGGGATGTACCCATTGGCAAATGTCTGGTACAGCTGTGTCAGATGCCAGATATGGGAATCATGGTAGCTTCCAGGGCAGCCAGCATACACACTCAGTATTATGCCCTGGGCATTACACATGACCTGGCAGTTGATGGAGGGGATGCCCTTGCAGTTAAAGTAGACCCTACCCCGCTCACCGGCTGGTGCTTTGATGCATATGTGTGTGCAGTCTATTGCACCCACTGCCTCAGGGTATTCCGCTATTTGCTGGAAGAGATGCATATTGCTTGCCAATACCTCATGGGAATTGGGGAAATATATATGATCACCAAGATGTGCTGACATGGCATCCAGGAACTGGTGCAGTACCCCGGATGCTGATGCTGTGATATCCCCATCATATCACCAGTTGGTCTCTGGAAGGTACCTGTTGCTAATATTCTTAGGCCTACACATACTTTGGTTTCCACTGGAATGGGTTCCCATCTGTTGGTTCTGTGTGTGAGGCATGGCCTGCACAGCTCAACAATTTGCTGCATGAGGTCTCTGTCCACTCTATAGCACTCCACTATCTCCAGCTCATGTAGCCCCTGATAGGTTACCCTGGGCCTGTACACTCTTCTCCGTCTCCTCACTGTGGGTTGTCCAGCAGCATTCGCATTGTCACCACCCACAGCATGTTGCATATGTCGCCTTATAACAGCAATGGCAGCCGCTAACATTTCTTTGTCTCAGTAAAGCTTTTTCAGTTTTCACTTCTATTAGCTTACTGCAGTGTTGCAGTGTCTCTGAGAGAAACATACTGGAATGTTGTTTGCAGAGTTTTAAGTGCTGGGCTGAGCTAGTGTACTGCCAGTGTAATTGCCTGATTCTGATTGTTTTCACCTGCTCGCTCTGCTAGTACTCCCTGGTTAACTTCCTACTATTTGTTGTGCTTCCTTTTCCCTTTCTGTTTCCTCAGGGAGGCAGCACCGTGCACACAAGTAAGAATGCACTCACACCAGCTCACACACACGTACACATGCTTACATGGACTAAAACTTGCATATTCTTGCTAAAACACATGCACACAGGCACACGCGCGCACACAGTCTTACTCGGATGTACGGGCACGCACACGAACGCAAACACATTGCAAGCACTTCTACAAGAAATTAAATAAAAAATGCGACTGAAAACTTGTAAAAATAATCCCAAGGCTTCTACATTCACGATGTGACCTTTAATCAACAAGATTTGTGGTACATAAATAAAACGAAGCTGATATAGCAGCAAGACACAAGACATAAAAATACCAATTACACTAAGCGCTTTCACCCAACTAAACTGTGGGTTTCTTCAGAGTGAACTAATTGTAAAATCACAATTCCTTTTAAATTAATTTCATAGTATGTTCTCCAATCGAAATTCAAAGTGTTTGTGACTCATACATACTATTTTACATATTAATGAATAAAAACATGCCTCCTAACTTACGTATAGTCAGCCTATAAATTATGTTACAAGAATGAGCACTATTATAAAATTGATGCTTCATTTTTACTTAACATTGCTATTACATTTAAAATTTTAATAATTAATATAAATAGTTACTTTAAAATTCTTTAAAAGATAGATTTGCATGTAATTACAGAAGATTGTACAAAATATATCTATATATATATATATATAAATGGTTATAAAAATTGTATGTATAAAATATATATATATATATATATATATATATATATATATATATATATAAAAAATATATATATAAAAAATATATATATGTACACATAATTTAAATTAACCATGACACCATATGATTACTCTCCACCATTTTTTCAGTTTCAAACCTTTAAATAATGTAAGATTTATATTTCAAAATGCTAGAAATAGATATATATTCATTAATGCCTGGCAAATTACATGCATTCAACCTAAGTTGCCAAAGGCATTCTTTTGTTTCCAACAGATTTTTAACATCACCACCTTTGTCCATGTTCTGAGGTATTCTGTCAATAACAAAGAAAATAAATCTTTTAAAATCTGGGCATCTCGTACAGTGTACATATAGGGAATTTGTAGTTTTTTTATTTTTGATGTCCCTAATATGTTCCGTAATCCGGTTTCTTAACTTTCTAATGGTTTTACCTACATAAAACACTTGACATGATAAACATGTGGCTAGGTAAACAACCATCTTCGTGTTACAGTTAACAAATCCAGGACATTTTATAGATCTATTATAATTATTTACCATTACATAAGGACCATCATTCACAAATTTGCATGTTCTACAAAATCCACATTTGCTCATTTTTGAATTTTTGTATGTTTGTATTTTGTTGTTATTTTCAAAATACTCTTTTAAATTTTTTCCTCTACTATATGTAACACAAGGTGAATTCCCAATAATTCTTAGTACTTCCAACTTATTACCAAACACAGCTGTCCATACATCTGCTAATATGTTAACTATAGCCTCTGATGATTCATTAAATGGTAATATGAAGGCATCCCTTTTATTTTGTTTACTAGATGTCTCATTTCTAATACTGTAACCATACTTCAGTATAGGTTTAAATGTGCAATTTCTTTTTATCAAAATTTCTTTCTTCAGATCTGTTAATAATTGCATAGGGTAACCCCTATTAATAAACATCCTGATGAGTTTTTCTATCTCACTTTTAAAATTATTTTCATCACTGATAATACGGGACAGCCTAACCATCTGTCCCTTCACTAAATTTTTCTTTTGAAAGTAGGGATGACAACTGTTATAGTGTAGGAAGGAATTTGAATACGTCTTTTTCCTAAATATATTAGATCCTATTCCTTCCTCGTTGTACTCAAATAATATGTCAAGATATTCGCAGTTGTTCCTATATATGTGATGTGTAAACCTTAAAAATGAACTAGTATTCTCAAGATATTTTAAAAATTCTGTAATTTCTTCCTCTTTCCCATTCCAAAAAATAAGGATATCATCCAAAAACCTCAAATATAGAGTAATATTACACCAGAACTTGGAAGTGAAGATTTCCTGTGTTTCCCACTGTGCCAATACTAAGTTGGCATAAATGGGTGCACATTTGGCCCCCATAGCCACTCCTGATTTTTGTTTGTAAAATTCACCTTCAATACTAAAATAGTTGTTAGTTAATACCATCTCCATCATATCAACTATTCCTTTACTCTCTTCTACATTCATATCACCATAGTTCAATAAACTAGTTTGAAACATGGCTAATCCTAATTCATGCGGTATTACAGAAAATAAATCTATAACGTCAATTGTTAACATAATAGTATCTTTACTAATAAGTGGCTCATGTTCCTTAATCACATTCAAACAATGCCATGAATCTTTTAAAATGTGGGGCAACTTAGGTAATATTTTCTTACACTTCACATCGATATAGTGAGCTATAGCTTCCATTTTTTGACCCCCTTGCTGACACTATGGGTCTAAATGGAGGATCGGCAGTATTCTTATGTACTTTTGGTATTCCAAATATATTTGGTGTGGTTGGAAATTCCACTATCAAGTAGTCATATTGTTCCTTGTCAATACTACCATCCATAAGTAATTCGTATAATTGCCAATCTACTTTCGTAAGTGCTTTACACATTTCAAATTATGAAACTTTTTCATATGTGTCATTGTTACTCAACATATTGTGCATTTTACTTAAATAGTCAGTTTTCATCATGACAACTACTCCCCCTCCTTTATCTGGCTTCATAACTCTATATTGATCCGTACTTGTCAGTTCTTTCAAATAAAACCTCTCAGCTGTTGTCAAATTGTCAGTTGTTCTAATTGAAATATCTATTTATATTAATTATTAAAATTTTAAATGTAATAGCAATGTTAAGTAAAAATGAAGCATCGATTTTATAATAGTGCTCATTCTTGTAACATAATTTATAGGCTGACTATACATAAGTTAGGAGGCGTGTTTTTATTCATTAATATGTAAAATAGTATGTATGAGTCACAAACACTTTGAATTTCGATTGGAGAACATACTATGAAATTAATTTAAAAGGAATTGTGATTTTACAATTAGTTCACTCTGAAGAAACCCACAGTTTAGTTGGGTGAAAGCGCTTAGTGTAATTGGTATTTTTATGTCTTGTGTCTTGCTGCTATATCAGCTTCGTTTTATTTATGTACCACAAATCTTGTTGATTAAAGGTCACATCGTGAATGTAGAACCCTTGGGATTATTTTTACAACTTCTACAAGAAACTTTAGTGTTATCCACGGCATACACCTTCAATTTCTTGCCTTTAGCTAGGGTACCTGTTGACACACCTCTTCCAGTGATGAGTAACTGACAGCAAACACATGCCACTCTGCTCCAATGAGCTTCGCTTCTTTCATACATACTCCCCTCGTGATGTCACCTATCCTCTACTCTGTTACTCCCCTTATCCTACTCCTACAGTCCACTGACTGTGCTCATTTCCTATGTAAACTTGGGATTCACTATCCTTACCCTCATTTGTATAGGATTGCCTATTAATGCTTGGTTACATCTCTTAGACTGAGCTTCCCCCCCTAGCACCCTCTACTTGGTAGCCATGTTGTCTTCAGCCTGCCATTCACTTGCATTGTAAATTAAGAATTACAATAAAATCCATATTTGTGGATTTTAATTATTGGTTTTCTGGTTTTTAGAGTGCAGTGTGTTTGTGCGGCGCTGCGCTACGCTTAAACATCGGAGATCGGCATAAAAAAAATATTTTATTTTTATTTTCCATCGGTGAACATTGCCAATGGCTGTATTTTTGGCCATTGGCCTGCTTCCTCAACTGGATGCATCCTTTTTTTGAAGCTGCCACGGCTCCGTTTTGCTATTTGCAGAACCGTACTCAGTTGTCAACGGAGTACATTTCTGCAAATAACACTACTCTTACTCGGACAGGTTCGGGTTTCCTGGATCACAAATTTACCTCATTTGCATAGCTTTCGCCTGCAATTGAGGTAATTTGCATATCCTAGCCCTGTCTGTGTAAGAGTCGTTTTAGGAGCTCTGTTGCACGCCCCTACTGGCTGTTCCTGGATCGCTCGGTGGACATGTTGGCTGCATGGAGTCTTACTCTACTCTTAGATTCCGTGCAAGCCTTTGTGAATCCGGCCCTATGTATGTACAGATACACACACACACACACACACACACACACACACACACACACACACACACACACACACACACACACACACACACACACAAACACTCACTTACTAAGTTTAAGTACTTATCTTTCTACATGCTGGCAGTATCAGGCAACATACTACAGAAAGAAAAGAATATTCCCACTTGTCTCTGCAGCTGCATGCAGGATAATTCATTTCAGTGTCAGACTGTCTCCATCACTTCTGTTTGCCTAAGCCAACAGGAAGTACTCCTCACTGCTTGATTATGCAGCCCATAGGTCCACTTTTTATGATGTTTCTACTTTCTGCAGAAGGCAGGAGAACCTGTAATAAAGCGTTAGTTACTCAATGTGGAGTAGATGTAGTGCTGGGCTGTACTGAAAATAAAAATTCTGAAACCACAGCTAGGCATTCATCAGAACATAAATACAGAACTGCTAAAAAATATGTTCCTACAAATACTAGATTCAAATGAATAGGTTGTAGGTAATAGGTTAGGTGCTTTTGAATAGCCCTAGTCCCATTTGATTTACAGTTAGGCAGCAAGTTCATTAGGTTTGGGTCTTGAATTGCTCTGCAGACCAGGCATAATTCTCCCCTAAGAAGTCTACATGATACAGAGTATAGTGACTGGGACGTTAGGCAGTCTGTGTAATCCTGGAGCCTCTTGATCTTCTTTGTTAGAAACCTCTGAGGTCTCACTAATTGCTGCAGGTGCCTAGTATGGTGCATGCCAAACAGGGTGTTATACTCAATTATGGGCCCAGATAAATGCCGAGTTTACGGGGGTTATTACTTATTTTGCACTTGAGGTGATGCCTTTACTAATCAAGTGTACTACATAAATAGCTTTTCTTACTACAGTAGACACATGGTGGTAAAAGTTAAGGTCACAGTCCACTTGTGATCCCAGGTCCCTTACCACTTCATGCGGACTTAGGGTATTGTTGTTGAGTTAATAATGTGAAGGGACATTGTTTGTGCCGAAGGGAATGATGATGCATTTCTTTGCACTCAGTTTGAGACAGTGACTACTACACCAGTCACTGGTTGTGTGAGACCCTCCTGGAGTATAATGACATATTTTAGGGATTCAGTGATTGCTCCAAGTTTGCAGTCGTCTACAAACTTGGTCAGCCATAACCCCTTAGTTTTGACCTGACCTTCTGAGAAGTATATACCAAAC
Organism: Protopterus annectens; assembly: GCF_019279795.1. NCBI lineage: Eukaryota > Metazoa > Chordata > Ceratodontiformes > Protopteridae > Protopterus > Protopterus annectens. The sequence continues at coordinate 1,223,755,239 of NC_056733.1, forward strand.
AGCAGGAGGCCCAGCACTGACCACTGTGGTACCCCGCTGGTAACGGGTCTGCTGGTTGATGTGGAGTCACCCACTTTGATGGTCTGTGTCTGGTTTGTGAGCCAGTTCACAACCCATCTTACAGAGAATGTGTTTGTATTCAGTTTGCTAATTTATCGGTAATGCCTGAATATGGGATTGTGTCAAAAGCCTTTGCCAGGCTGAAGTATGCTGTGTGCACATATTTGCCCTCATCAATGGCCTTGTTCACATTTTCAAAGAAATCCACCATATTTAACAGGCAGGATCTGCCCTTCACGAAGCTGATTTGGGTAGGATCCAGGGTTTGGAGGACATTTATATCTTTATTTATGAGATCCATAATGATACATTCTATGGCCTTACAGATGAGATTGGTCAGATTTATGGCTCTGTAATTCCCAGAGTCTGCTGCTAGGCCACCTTTATGGAGGAGAATAACTGTTGCTGTTCTCCATTCTGCAGGAACAAAGCCTGTGATTAGGCTATGATTAAAAAGCATACTTATTGGTAATGCTAGTTCATGTTTTAGTCTGTTTAGAAGACAGCCTGGGAAGTCATCTGGTCCCATAGAGGCTGTGTTTTTTGCCTATCTCTGTGTAGTCAGTGTGTGTGATACCATTGGCCACTAGTTCTGCACATGCATAGGTCCTACCCTGTAGGTTTCATAAGTAACTGTAAAAGGCCTTATATTTATCCTTGGCTGTAATTGCTACGTTTCTCTAAAAGGAGTCCTTGGAGGATTTGAGAAGTTGCCTTATTTGCCTCTTGGGGCTGAGGAGGGTGATTTTCCATTATTGAGGCATTTGTCTTTGTTTTCTTGGATAACTTTTTGTGTTTATTGTAAAGTTAGTTGATGCTGGCTTTCCACACTGGCAGCTCGGTTTTACTTGGAATAAGCATCCTCATTGGTCCTTTTGAATCTTTTTTAATTTTTTTTTAAGTTTTTAGCTTCTGGTATTTAGGTCCTGCATTTGTGTGTCTTATCCTCTGGGTAGAACCATTTGAATAAAAAAAAAAAAAAAAATCAACCATGCTGGCTCAACCATTTGCAGGCTGACCAAATGCAAATTCAACCAACGTGATGGCACACACACACCCACCCATACATGCACACACACACACACACACACACACATATATATATATCTATATATATATATATATATATATATATATATATATATATCTATATATATATATATATATATATATATATATATATATATATATATATATATATATATATATATATATATATATATATATATATATATATATATATATACTTCTAAAATTAACCGCACTCAAAAAAATTGAAGGAAGAGAAGAAATTTTAACTAAGAAATGAACTTCTTGACAATAAAAGCATTCAATAAAATAGTAAATAACACCAACAACTCTTGTAGAACTTTAGCGCTTTCGTATTATTTATTATCAAGACTTCTTCAGAAATACATGTTTCATAAGTATGAGCAACCATTTTCACTTCCTTTATATACATTAGTTCTAGCAGGCCATTTAAATTAACAACAGTTCCTTTCCAATAGTAAAGTGTGAACAAGCAGGGTGCTGTGTGCATTTTCATTAACATTACAATTGCAGTTACATAAGGTAAATTGGTCAGACAGTAATAGCCTTGTGGTGCCGTGTGCATACTAAAAGGGATTGTGTGCAAAAAGGGATTGTGTGCAAAAAAGGGATTGTGTGCAAAAAGGGATCGTGTGCAAAAAAGGGACTGTGTGCAAAAAGGGACTGTGCGCAAAAAGGGATTGTGTGCAAAAAAAAAATAAAAATAAAAACATTTATGGGGGAACCGGGAAGGATGACAGTCAGTCATGCTGTGATGATTCTAATATAAACACGTAACTTCTGAGTCTTTGCCTCCAAAGGTAAGTAAAGAAAGGAACGGAGGAAGGTGGAGGAGTCAGGTAGAGAGTCCTACTATGCTTTGGTATCGGTGTGTGTGTGTAGAGAAATGTGTGGATATGCCACCTGATGGGGGAGTGGGAGGAATGCGGTGTGGACTTGAGGGGGGGCTGTTAGGGGGCCGCCCATGACAAGGAGGCTATGAATAACAGTGTCCCCCAGAAGACTGTCACTGCAGATGGTACCACCCGTGGGCTGGTTTGGATGGTATCACCCCTTGAATGGCTGCGTGAAAATATTTAAGTAGCAGGGGGTGTGGGGGCGCATGGAAAGTAATATGGTTTATGTTGTTTAAAGTCAGTATATGTATTCTGTGTGTTTTCAGGCTTTTGGGTTTCAGGCTTTTGAGTTTTCAGGCTTTTGGTTTCAGACTTATGAATTTCAGGCTTATGTTCATTCAGTCTTATGAAGGGGAACCATATCTATCTATCTATCTATCTATCTATCTATCTATCTATCTATCTATCTATCTATCTATCTATCTATCTATCTATATGTGTGTGTGTGTGTGTGTGTATGTGTGTGTGTGTGTGTGTGTGTGTGTGTGTGTGTGTGTGTGTGTGTGTGTGTGTGTGTGTGTGTGTGTGTGTATAAAATTGAACATTAAACTGCATAAGGCCAAAGATTATTCGCACTGGCATATTATTTATTTATTGAATAAAATATATCAAATTATACTTCTCTTTCATTAATCACATCTTGTCTGCTGCAGATAATTAATACATAATGTTCTTTTATGTACTACATTTCTAAAATGCCATATGCCAGCATTTCTGTAGCTCAGATGCAAAAATTGAGAACACACATATATATATGTAATTGCTAGTGTCAATGAAATTAATGGACCAAACCAGTTTTGGATGATTTATGAGCATAGAAATACAACTTTAAATGTTCACTGTTTAGTATGAAAAACAGACAAACCAGGAAATCTGCTATGGTCATATTGGCACTCAGCTTATCTTACTGACCGTATACTTTTCCTTAAATAGAAAGTTACTATACATGGGGCTGATTTACACTTTCGAATATTGTGCATTTGTGTTTCTTGCTTAAAAAAACATTAAATGAAAACTAAAAAAAAACTGAAACACCAGTCATGTAGTTTCAGAATCACATGTTCAAAAAAACTAATTCTTCTAATTTTGAGAGCATTTTGAAAACGATGCAAGCTCAGCTCACTGGGAGGAAGTGATATTGAATTGCTCCACCCATGGGTGAATATGCCTTGCTGCTGTTGCTATGGATAACATCAAGTCTTCATCTCGAGTTCACTTACACTCTATCGTTTTCTCTCTCTCTCTCTTTATTTTTACAGCAATGTTTATTTGTTCATTTCTGTATTTGATCAACATGCAAGCTATAAGTGTTCTCAGTCTCTTTTAATGCTATGGCATTTGGATGAAAATGTTCAGTTCTTATAATCACTTTGTTTCCTGTTACTAATGATTTTAGTTGTAGTTATGTTTTTATAAAGTCACATGACAAAAAGTTGACAACCAGAGAGGTAAGGGATTTATTAATTATGATTTCACTCTCATCAGCAATGTTGCATCACAGCATAAGTGGAACTTAGGTTACATACATTGACAGCTGATTTATGGAGCAGAACCCTCTGAATGCCTGAGATGGAAGCTGAAAGTCTGGGAATGCTTTGCTGAGTTAACCTGCCAGTTTGTCTTGTGCATCCACTGTTGGATGAGCTTGCTTCATTTGTGATGCTGGGCATAGATAAGGATATCTTATTCAGTACTGCTTTTAGATCATGTAGAAAATATATGCTGTTAATTGCTTGATGTTAAAGCCATGAGGTTATGATACCCATAAAGCAGCCATCTTATTTTTAGCTTAAGCCCTAACAGACTACATGGGCCACCCAGACATTAGGCAATTGTTGCTGAACTCTAGCTCCAGGCTGGTACTGGGTCCTGGTAGCTCTGTTCCAGATGAGTTTCTCAGATTCTTCATAGATTCTCTCTAGCATGTTAAGGCTTTTGAATAACAGATTTAGTACAATCACTTTATTGTATCTGAGAAACAGTCCTTTTGAAATATCATAATGGAAAGTGTAATACATCTGGTTGGGAAATAGAATATTCTTCCCTTCATCTGGCTATTCTAAAACCCCCATATTTTTGATATTTGCATTTCCATATCCCATTCTGTACTATGAAAAAAATATCTTGTAGCTTCTCCTCACACGTTGACAAAAAAGCAACAATAAACAACACATCCAAGTCACGATGCAGAGAATTCCCTTTGCTTTCTTTGAGTTATGCTCTCAACAACACATCTGCTATGTCCATTTCATTACTGGATTTATCCATAATGGTTAAGTCAAACCTTTGTAATAACAACAGTATTTTTTTAAGAGTGAAGATGCTTTATGTAGCACTTTTCAGAAAGTATTTTGGAGTAGGTGGTGGATGATGTTTACCCTATCTGATGTTACAATAGATGTATTCATAGACTTTGTCATATTCATAAGCAAAACCCAGACTATCTATCTCTAGCTGAGATTTTGCATCCAGGAATCGGTCATTGGTCTGAGACACTACCTTATCAACCTACATCCTAGATGGTTTCATCTCATCATACTAATGGAGTATAGGCAGCTCTGTGTCAAGTTTTAGAATCAAAGTCATAATTGTGGCTTTTTTGAACAATTTCCTCAGTGGCAAGAAAATGTCTGAAATGTTAGGAATAAAACTGGAACGATATTGTACCACCCAAGAAACTTAACAAGAAATATTTATCCTATAATATACAAGCAACAGTATAATCACTCCATACAAGCGACTGTATGATCACTCCATACGAGTGACTGTGATTCCTTTTTTTATGATCTGGTTTAATTCCTTAACGAGTTGGATAGCTGTGTGCATCTTTGAAATGGTTCAACTGTCTTTCCAGGATACTGTTCCCTCCAAGATGCTTTATTAAATCCTGTGGCTCAGTGCATATTCTGACCTTGCCTGGTTTGAGAATTGTCACCATACTGTCAATCCACAGTGTAGGTCCATTTTATTTCACAGTTGTACAATTTCTATATTTCAACTTAACTTTTTTTGTGTGTGTCAGTGCTACAGTTACCCTTCTTGATGTAGGAGGAACTGGATGACTTCTTGAATACTTTTTAATGTACTCATCAAGAATGCATCTATGCCCAGTAAATTAGTCAGCCTATAATCTAAAATATTAAACTGTCCAAGTCTGCATGTTGTTTGTATCAAGATTTCCAGTATTATTGTATATCAAATTTTGCTTCCATAGATTACAAAACTGTACTGCAAACTTTCAGAAACTGACTCCTCATAACATGATAGATCACGTCTACAAAACTTTTACTGCCTGAGTGCATCAGATTTTTTTCTGCCATACAGCATATTGACCCCTAGTGCACTGCAAATGTAACTTCAGTGTTTACCCACTGTAGAATAGTGTGTGTTGTACCTTTAAGAAGCATTACAAGGTCAGTGCGTGCATATAAATTGTAAGCATGTGCTAGCTTCAGTGCCATTTTGAGAGTGCATCCAGAGACTGAGCATGTATGAGTGTAAAGCTAGTTTGTTTATAAGTTTATCTAAATTAAAGTTATCAAGCTTCACTTTTGATGAGTTTTTACAAAATAAACCTGCTTGAACAGATCCCTGGAAGGCTCATCTATTTTATCTGATTGGACATGCGACATGGTGTCAAAAACAGGATTCCAGAGACTGCTTTTCAGAGCTATGAGGTGCAGAGTTAACAGTGAAGATAAACTAAAAGAACTGAGCACAAAAAAGGGCCAGAAATTAACTAAAGCTTATGAAAGCTTACATGAACGGTCTATTTTATAAAATAGATAAAATGGAACATTACAAGGGCACAGACCGCATTATTAAACAAGTGAGAGGCACAAAAGGTTTATTAATTAAACATAATATTTAAAGTTAAGATATATGATAAAACAATTACCAGAAAAGAACATAAGGGGTTTGGAATTACCTTGGAATTGCAAAACAAGCATGTTTAAAGTAAAATGGGCATGTTTAGAGTAAAACGAGTACAAGAAAATTATAATGGGCATGTAAAAAGACTAAATGAGCAAAACGAATATAATAAGGGCAAAGAGGACACATTAAGCATAAATAAAGCAAGACAACTGCATGTTTTTTTGAAAAAGTACTGTATTTCAGTTTATTAATGGGCTAATACACTATGTTACAGTTGGCTGGGTCCCGGGTTTGAGACTTGCCAGGGTGATAAGGCGCAGTGGTGCAGTGGTTGTGTTGTCACCTCACAACAAGGGATTCTTTGGCTTGATTCTGGGCTGGGGTGTCTTCTGTGTGGAGTCTGCATGTCCTCCCTGTATACATGTGGGTTTTCTTTGGGTATTACAGTTTCTTCAACACCAGAATAACGAAACCAAGAAAACACCAACGAGGAACCTTGTTCTGCAGAAACAACGCACAACAGTTGCTAAGAGTCTTAACGCTTTATTAAATCCACAAGTAGAGCGTTTTCGCCACGGAACACCGTGGCTTCATCAGAGAATAAAACAATCAAGTGGAATATACAATTTATATTAAACTAAAACAGGAAATGACATCATCCTACATCCTGTAATGCCGCAGCATAATTTTTATATAAAAAACCATAAAAATGTACCACATACACATACAGTGTGATACAAAACATAAACCCTTCATACTTTAAAATAATTGTACATAATTACAAAACAGCAGGCTCAACCAATATATATAAAAACACATAGAAAACAGTTTGTTCTATGGGATACAACTAAAATAAGGATAAATAATAAATAGTAAATAAGTGTGGATAGTGAAGGCAACCTACAATATATCCACACAAGCCAGCAAAATGAACCGGCTGGATTTAAAAGAGAAAAGGGGTGTGTGTACACATGTGTATTCTATCCCTAAACTACGTATATTATTTTAATGTTTGTGTTTATATTATTATTTTAGTATGTATTGTAGGTTGCCTTCACTATCCACACTTATTTACTATTTATTATTTATCCTTATTTTAGTTGTATCCCATAGAACAAACTGTTTTCTATGTGTTTTTATATATATTGGTTGAGCCTGCTTATTTGAAATTATGTACAATTATTTTAAAGTATGCAGTGTTTATGTTCCGTATCACACTGTGTGTGTATGTGGCACATTTTTATGGTTTTTTATATAAAAATTATGCTGCGGCATTACAGGATGTAGGATGATGTCATTTCCTGTTTTAGTTTAATATAAATTGTATATTCCACTTGATTGTTTTATTCTCTGATGAAGCCACGGTGTTCCGTGGTGAAAATGCTCTACTTGTGGATTTAATAAAGCGTTAAGACTCTTAGCAACTGTTGTGCGTTGTTTCTGCAGAACAAGGTTCCTCGTTGGTGTTTTATTACAGTTTCTTCACACATTACAAAGACATGCATCTGTAGCATTTCTGCCCAAGCCTCCACTGAAAATTGGCTTCATTCCAAGTTGGACTTTCCTAGTAAATAAATAAAATACATTTTGGCATAGCTACTATTTTGCACCATATTCAGGCCATAACTAGAGTTATTCAAAGTATCTTAATGTGTGCAAAAGTGCTTACAGTATCTGCTTATTACTGTGCATTTATTCCAAAGAGTCTATTTGTGTTCAAAGTAACTATTTCATAAAGTGCAATCAAAATACAGCCATTTCAAAAAGTTTCTTATGCTGGGTGTGTCTGTTCACAAAGTGCCACCATTACATAGTGTTTCTTGTACTGTAAAGAGTTATTTAACAAAGTTCAGCCATTTTGGGAAAGTTTTAGTTTGCTGTATACTGTTTATTTACAGAGTGCAATTACTTCAAAATGTTTCTTATTCTGAACTTTTTCTGCCCAGTTTATTCACACAGTGCAGTTATTTTGAAATGTTTCTTACACTAATAAGAGGTGATTTTTTTATAGTACAGTAATTTCAAGAGTATTTTTCTGCCAGAGAGACTTATTCCACAAAGTTAAGTTATTCTGAGGCTTGTTGTGCTATTGGGCATAGTTACAAATACTGGCATAAATTTCTGGCATACATATATGTGTATGTGCTCATGCATACTTGCAAAAGCCTACACTGGTATGTGTTAGTACGGCAGACATACATGTATGTGTTCATTCATACTTGCAAAAAGCCTTCACTGGTATGTGTTAATATGACGGATGAATTTTGAAAGCCTTTACCACTTGTATTTGATCAGAATTTTGCAGAGAATTGGAGAATATTTGAGCAAGAGTATGATATTTTGATACAAGCAGCTTATTCTGACAAAGATGCACTCACCAGGGAATTCATTTTGCTAAACCTAGCTGGGTCAGAGGCTATTGAAAGAAAGTGTTCATTTGTGCATGCACCAGCAGTATATGAGGGAAAAGGTGAAAACTGTCATATTGTGGTATAGGGTGAATCAAAGGAAGACCCCAAGTGTTTGAAATGCAAATTCAAGGAAATGTGCAATCCACAGACAACTATTACATTAGAGAGGCATTTGTTTTACACAAGAGATCAAAAACCAGGGGAAACTTTTGTAGCTTATATTACTGACCTGAGAAACAAAGCTAAAATGTGCAGGTTTGGTGACTTAAAAGATGAGATATTAAAGGACAGGCTTGTGTGTGGTGTTAATAGTGCTGCAGTGAGAAAGAGTTTGCTTTGTGACAGTGATTTAATGCTGAGCAAAGCTACTGAGATTTGTCAAATCCATGAAGTTACAGAAAGGCACACAAGTATGCTTGCAAGTGATAAGAGCATGGTTTCAAGAGGCTCTAGAGCTAATGTAGACATCCACCGAGTTCAAAGTAGACACTGGTTCAAAGTGTAATGTTATGTCAGCAGACACATTTGCTAAAGTGACAACTGGCTTTTGACTTGGTCTCACACAAACTAATAATCTCTGTTCTCACTAACCTGTCCTTTTCCCAATCAGCTACTGATTGATAATGTAGACAGCATGCAACATGTGGATAGGAAAAGCAGGCCTAAGCACATGGCACCTGCCACCTCTGCAGGCTCCCAAAAAAAAAACCCTGTAGTTTTCCAGCAAGTTCTAAGAAAAGGACATGCTCAGTGCAGTACAGTACAAGGGTGAGTCAGAAAAAACTAAATCTAGCTTTATTGTTAACTGTTGCGATTGTGGTGCCAGTCATGGGTCCAAAAGAGAAAAATGCTTAGCATTTGGTTAGCAATGTCAGAAGTGTATAAAATGGAACCATTTTCAAAAGTTTTGCAAATCAAGTAAACCCAATACAGTTATAATAAAGATCACTCAAAAAAGCAAGTTGATCATATAGAGAGCTGCAATTCTTCTTTCTACATAGATAGTGTATAACTAATTGGTGAAAAGGTTGATGCAGTAAATTTGTTGACAATGAATGAAGTGTTTTGTACTGTCCAGATCAATGGTAAATCCACCGAGTTCAAAGTAGACACTCGTTCAAAGTGTAATGTTATGTCAGCAGACACATTTGCTAAAGTGACAACTGGCTTTTGACTTGGTCTCACACAAACTAATAATCTCTGTTCTCACTAACCTGTCCTTTTCCCAATCAGCTACTGATTGGTTTCACAGCTATCTAACTGGCCACCAATAAACAGTTGTCTGGCATAATGACCTATCTCCTCGACTTCCTGTAACACTCGGTGTTCCCCAAGGCTCCATCTTGGTCCCCTACTATTTTCACTCTTCACCGATGATCTATTCACAGCCACCAAGCATGCTTCTCTTATACACTATGCAGATGACTCTACCCTCATCTGCTCAGCCCCAACTATACCTGAACTTCACAAGATCACACACAAAGCCTTTTCATCTGTAGAAAACTGGCTATCCAATGCCCACCTATTACTCAACCTGACTCCTTATCTTCTAACCCACTAAATCTAATCCAATTATCACCCACTTTAATATTCTAGCCAAAGACAATTCCATCATCTCCCCAACAGAACACACCAAACTACTTGGTGTTGAGACTGATAATCTCAGATTGGACACTCACATTTCTCTTACCATAAAAAAAGGTTGACAAAAAACTAAGTACATTGTACAGAAGCAAACAATTCCTCACCAAGACATCAAGAATTTCTGCTGCCAATTCCCACCTAATTTCCACTCTACGCCTCTCCTACTCTTACCAACCTTAGACAAACAGACCTAAACAAGGTCAAGGCTTGCTGCAATAAAATTTCTAAGTTTGCCACTGGTGCATCTTATCACAGCCATCACTTTATCTCACTTAGAGAACTTGACTGTCTTGAACTCCCTCAACTTCTTCACCTGAATCAACTCTCCCTTGCCCACAAGTTATTAAAACATCCTCTTAAAGTCCCTTACCTCCAAAACCTTCTAGAGCCCTACTGCTCCACTTGACCTCTACACTCCAGCAGCAAAAATCTACTTCTAGTCACCAAACCCAAGAACTCAGCAGGAGAAGCACTATTCTCCTGCATCATATCCAGATTATGGAACACTCTCTCCCCCCATAACCACACAACCTTCTTGCAATCACTTCAAGACTGCACTAAAAACTCACTTAAAAAGTCTGTGGTTATGCCCATGCACCAATCCCGACTAGTAACCCTCCTTTTACCTCCCCTTCCTCTCCTCTCCCCTAGCCACCATGTCTCACACTGTCTGATCATTGCATTCCCTGCAGGCTATGGCTCACCCTTTACCCTCCCCTTCCCTCCTCACTCAATCTCTCAGACCTGTTATAACATGCTTAAGTACCTCACTTCATCTCAACGCCTAATACATATTCAAATGACTTACACCTAGCTTCCTCTCACTACCACATATACTACTCACCCAGTCTCCTCTCTTACTCCTCTATCTTCCCCTTCCATCCCATTAGCCCTTCTAGCTTGTTCCATCTTTGTGTGGAGATTCTGCTTTATATCTGCTTGAGTTTAGTGCAATATTTGTATATAAGATTTAGGTATATGAGTTTAGAACAGTATCTGTTTGAGCTTAGTACTATCTGTATATATATCCTACCTTTATTCCTAGCCTCTAGCTAGATATTGTTTATCTGTTCATTACTTTGTTTCATATTGCATGTATAGCTAATGTTTGCTGCAATATGTATTATTTGCTATTGTATGTATATTCAGTTGTTCTTCATGTACTCTGCTGCTCATTTATTGTTCTGTAGAGCTTTTCTCCTGTGTCCAGTTGGAATTTCCCAGTAAACAAATGTAAATAAATAAATAATAAATAACTCAGTGTGGTTAGTGGTGTGAAACTTGTTGCTTATGGAGGTGAAGAAATTCAGGCTGAAGACTCAATAGTGCTTTCATGCTATTTGGCTGGGAGCTGTTACAGCTTGTTATCCTACACAGTCTTGAAGACCTGTGCAGTCATTATCGGGTCTCAGAGACAGTTTGAGAATGAATCTGTTTTCCTTTCCCAAAGAAGTTCATTATATAATTACATATCCTAGTTCCAATTTTACTGAAGCTATTTTCTCAAGAGTATGCTGATGTTTTCAATGACAAGTTGGGCAAATGTCCAGCTGTGTATTCTATGAAGTCAGACTCAGAGGTCAGTCCAGTGGTCAGGCTGACAAGAAAAGTTCCAATAGTTATGCAGAATAAAATTAAATCTCAGTTGGATAAAATGGTGCAGCAAGATGGCATTTGTCCAGTCACAGAACCAACTGAATGGGTGTCATCCATGGTAGCAGCCCACAAAAAAGGCTCAGACAAAATCAGAATATGTATTGACTCAACAGATTTGAACAAAGCATTAAAGAGACTGCATCATCCAATGCATGCAGTCAAGAAAGTCGCAGCCCTAATACCAAATGCTACTGTGTTTTCTGTCTTGGAAGCAAAAAGTTCATTTTGGCAAGTGATGTTTGATTGCAAATATTCATTACTGGCTGCTTTCAGTACCCCATTTGGAAGATATAGATTTCTCAGGATGCCATTTGGAATAAATTTTGCAACTGAAATCTTGCAGTGTGCAATGGAGCAAATTTTTTCAGATTATCCTTGTGCCATAATAGTAGATTATTTATTGGTTGGAGGCAATGGTGAAGCAGAGCATGACAGAAACCTTAAGAAATTTCTAGACAGAGCATGTGAAGTAAACATAAAACTCAGTCCTCTGAAGTGCAAATTCAGACTACCAGAAGTTACATATGTAGGTCATTTATTTACTAGCACTAGCTTGCGACCAGACCCATCCAAACAAGCAAGCATTCTTGAAATGCCAGCACCAGATAATGTTCAAGCTCTGCAATATTTTCTTGGCATTGTCAACTATACCAGACTTCAGTGAGTTGACAGCACATTCCAGAGATCTGATGCACAAAAATGTTATATGGTCTTGGTTGGAATAGCACCAGAAGGCATTTGAAGACCTTAAGCAGAAAATTGCCACCCCACCTAATAAACCAGTAACTTTTCCTGTGATGCTTCAGAATCTTGTCCTGGTGCAGTTATTCTTCATGAGGGCAGACCAGTAACCTATGCATCTAGATCTCTTACCCAAACTGAAATGCAATATGCTCAGATTGAGAAAGAACTTTTGACAATAGTATTTGCATGTTCAAAGTACCATGATTATATTTATGGTCAAGCTGTTCAGATTGAAACTGATCACTAACCTCTAGTCACTATTTTAAAGAAGCCTATGCATTCAGTTCCAGTGAGATTACAAAGAATGATGCTCAAATTAATCACTACTTATTCAATTTAAATTAATATTGTATGCATCTCTTGCTCATAATAGCTTGCTGCAACCTGTTGTTTTTGTATACTATCACACACTGTGTATATTGTGAGTACCTATGAGAGGGCTTTGTAAATATGTTTGACTCATATCTGTTGTTTTATCTGTGTTATCTGGAGATTTTCTCCCCAGGCCTCCACTGAAAATGGACATATATCCAATTGGATTATCCCTGTCAACAAATGTAAAATAAATAAATAAATTGCAAAAGTACAACTTCAAAATGATCTATACAAAAGGCAAACTTCTTTATTTGGCTGATACCTTAACCAGATCACCCAAAAAAACAATGGAACAGCTTCATGCAGAGAATTTTGACTTTGATGTCATGGAAGTGTGTAATTTTTCTACCACGAGACTTGATGAGCTGAACGATCAGACAAAGACTGATCCAGTTTTGCAAAAGCTCAACCACTACATCAATGTCGGATGGCCATCGAAGCAATCTAATGTACCACGAGAAGTGCAAACTTAATTTCCTTAAAGAGAAGAGATGTTGATGGCCTTATTTTCAAACGTCCTAAAATCTTTGTTCCTGCTTCCTTACAACATGAATATATTCAGATTTTGCATTATGGTCATCCAGGTTCTGAATCTACCAAAAGAAGGGACAGAGGACTAGTATTTTGGCCTTCTCTAGTAAAAGACATTGATAAATTACTTTCTTCTTGTTCAGTATGCAATAGTACTAAACCACATTTGCAAAAAGAACCACGTCAGCCAAGTCAACTTCCTGAACTACCTTGGTCAACATTAGCCACTGATATATTCGAGTGGAACAATCAGCATCACTTAGTGTTGGTAGACTCTTATTTGAACTGGTTTGAGATTGATTTACTACCTAATCTAACATCTACTGCTGTTATCACCAAGTCAAAATATAATTTCTCCATCCGTGGTAGTCCACACAAAGATTTTTCTGAAAATGGTACTCAATTTACTAGTCAGTTATTTCAGAAATTAGCAGAAGAATGGGACTTTGTACATGTTACTAGTAGTTTAGAATATCCACAGTCAAATGGACTAGCTGAACGTGCAGTACAAAGTGCAAAGCAATTACTGGAGATATCAAAGCGTGATAATACTGATGTCTTTTAGAATTTACTCAATCTCTGAAACATACCCCGTGATGATATACTTGGCTCGCCTGCTCAGAGGCTTCTGTCTCGGCAAACCAGAACAACATTACCTATCAGTTCAAGTTTGTTGTGGCCCAAAGCTAAGAACAACAGGACAACTGGAGCCCAACTATTAAGAAAGCATTCTTTCCAGAAGTCCAGCTATGATAAATTGAGCAGATTTCTTCATCCAGTGAAAGAAGGAGAGACAGTGAGGATACAAATGGCAAAACATTTTGACCGGTTTGGTCAAGTAACAGTTATATATTCTGAGCCAAGATCCTACTTTGTAGAATCTGAGGGTGTGGAGTACAAGAGAAATCGCAGACATCTTCTTCTTGTATCATAATTGATATTTCTGCAATGCTCCTATGACACAGACTGTACATCTCAGAGCAATTTAGACAATGTTCCTGTTGCAGAACATGCCTTAACTTCTACTTTCATTCCTGATGATGTTCCTGATGTCCCCAAAGTTGAACATTCAGCAGAGACAGTCCCAGTTGCTAGAGCTAATTCTAATTTCTGTCACACAATTTGGTCATATTTCCAGACCTAGTGTGAAATACACAGCAACCTGAACATAATTGTGTCTATGTATTTAGTTTTGTATAATTGCATGACAAATAATTATTTGTATCAATTGCATGTCAATTAATGTTGTCAATATTGCATGACTCATTTCTCAAAGAGGGAGGATGTAGAAGAGTGTGTGTTTGTTATATCTTTAAGAAGCATTTCAAGGTCAGCACGTGCATATAAATAGGCAGCACATGTTAGCTTCCATGTCATTTTGAGAGTGCAGCCAGAGTGTGAGCATGTATGAGTTTAATAGCTACTTTGTTTATAAGTTTATCTAAGTTAAAGTTATTAAGCCTCGATCTTGATGTGTTTGTACCTAATAAAGCTGCTTGAACAGAACCCACGAAGGATCGTCTATTTTATCCTGATGGGATAAGTGACACCCATTTAATCAAATTCAGAGTCACAGCCATGCAACAGCCTATCCTGGCACTTAATGCATGCAATGTATAGGGTATAAAAGATCATTTTGAATAGGGGAGCAACCAGTCACAAGTTACACATACACACACACACACACACACACACACACACATGGGCATGTGTACACACACACACACACACACACACACACACACACACACACACACACACACACACACACACACACGTGCTCGCGCACAAAACTTTTGAAAGTTTATAATATTGACAGTTTAACTTCTGCATATGGTTGTGAAACAGAACAAAACTTGAGCACCAGTGAAAACCCTTGGGTACATAGAAAGGATGGGTAGAGGGCACATAGAAGACCGCCACAAGAAGAAAAAGAAATGGAAATAGAAAACCAGGATCACTGATGTTGCAACATTAGCCGTGTTCAATTCTGTAGAACTGGAATCTGCTTGTTGTATATTGTATTGACACAGTTATAAATAAAGGCTCATTGATGCTGAACCACTAGCCATGTTGAATTCTTTAGAATGAGAATTGGCTATTGTATGTTGTATTGACACAGTTACAAACAAATCAACTTTTTTTGTAAAAGACAGCTCTTTGTGATCCCATGATATTATCTTATAGCCCACAAAAGTCAATAGCATGGCATAGGGCTCTGTTATACCATCCTTCAAATGTAAGACTTTGAAAGCACTCTAACTTCGAATGTATCAATCTGTTCTAATGTAGCAGGCTTATCTGTGAACTTTGACACTCTAAGAATAATTTCAAAAGCTTTTTGTCATAAATAACCATTGTTCCTAGTGTAGAAACATCTACCTTCCTAAGCCTACAAATACAATTTGTTTCAAATATATTACTAATTATACTGGCCATTGAATGGCCCGGGTCTATATGACGCTATTGAATGGACTAAATAGTGAATGCTGTTTAGTTGATCCGATACTGTTGAAATGTCAAAATAGCGAAGTCACGGTGGGACGTCTTCGGGACTTTGCCATTTCCTCCACTATGGTGTGATCTTGGAGTTGGTATATTTAAGTAGGAGGGTGTGGGAGCAAAGCCCCCTACTTAAATTTGTGTTTAAGTTTTTTTTTTTTTTTTTTTTGTTACGGAGCAGCAAATTTTTTCCCTAGTAAAACTTTGCTGTTCTGTTTGTTCAATATTTTGTTGTTTCGATATTATTGGTACTATGAAATAGCGTTCGCTATTTATGTTGTACGATAGTATGATATAGACGCGAATAGCTCCATTTGTGTCTGTTTAATTCACTGCTTCAAAGACATCCATCTTCATCTCCATTTCTAGAAATCTAAATGACATTTTTGTCTTTGAATAAAACAATTTTCAATGTAACTGATGGACTCAATGAAAATATTTTTCCTGTCCTGCAGTGATAATCGCATATAAAGGGTCTATATTAGATCACCGAATACTTAAAAAAAAAAAACAGTGATTAATCGACCCTATGTAAGCAAAAGCTTACAATTTCGAACTGTCAGAACAGTGATTATTTTTCCTAGGGAAAAAAAATCACTGTTCCAAAAAAAAAAAAAAAAAACACTTTGAACATTACATTAAGTGGGGGACTTTCCCAGGGAAATAATTTGCTGAAAAGCCGCTTTGATATTTTGCTGTTTCAAGCTTTTGAGTTTGACCAAGACGCATTCGAAAGAATGTGTCTTCGGTCTTCTAATAGGGAACCCATATAAATGCTACCATAAAGTCCTTCTAGGAAAAAATTAGATAAAACTATATAGCTAGCACTTCTAACACATTAGTAGTACATAATTTATCCCAATCCCTTCACTTCTTTTTGTTTTTTTCTCACTTTTTTTTCAAATACATTTGAATGAATTCCATAGTATTTATACATAACATCTTAAATAACTATGTACACTATTTACATTAGCCTGACACTATAACAGATCTTAATGTATAAAGTTACTTTATAAGTATGTCCAATCCATTAT